>NC_091123.1:12832500-12965000 GCF_040183065.1 Periplaneta americana
TGTGTCCTCCACGGACGAACTCGGTGAGTGTTCAAGGAGGGGGTTGGAAGAGGGCCTCCACAGCCCGAACAGTGAATGTGTGGCCAGGCTGTGTGGCTCCAGGGAGCTGGGCCTTCAGACGTTGTCAAAGATAAGCTCCACCTCGCCACTGGACCTCAGCAAGCTGAAGTAGACCTCATTGGGTACTTGCACCATGTCGGATTTAGTTCTTATAGCTGGATGGCTGAAAATGGGAGTATAAGGGTACAGTACATCAGTTATTTATAGATTTCAAAAAGGCATATGACTAGGTTAAGAGGGAAGTATTATATGATATTCTTATTGAATTTGGTATTCCCAAGAAACTAGTTCAATTAATTAAAATGTGTCTCAGTGAAACATACAGCAGAGTCCGTATAGGTCAGTTTCTATCTGATGCTTTTCCAATTCACTGCGGGCTAAAGCAGGGAGATGCACTATCACCTTTACTTTTTAACTTCGCGCTAGAATATGCCATTAGGAAAGTTCAGGATAACAGGCAGGGTTTGGAATTGAACGGGTTACATCAGCTTCTTGTCTATGCGGATGACGTGAATATGTTAGGAGAAAATACACAAACGATTAGGGAAAACACGGAAATTTTACTTGAAGCAAGTAAAGCGATCGGTTTGGAAGTAAATCCCGAAAAGACAAAGTATATGATTATGTCTCGTGACCAGAATATTGTACGAAATGGAAATATAAAAATTGGAGATTTATCCTTCGAAGAGGTGGAAAAATTCAAATATCTTGGAGCAACAGTAACAAATATAAATGACACTCGGGAGGAAATTAAACGCAGAATAAATATGGGAAATGCGTGTTATTATTCGGTTGAGAAGCTCTTATCATCCAGTCTGCTGTCCAAAAATCTGAAAGTTAGAATTTATAAAACAGTTATATTACCGGTTCTTCTGTATGGTTGTGAAACTTGGACTCTCACTTTGAGAGAGGAACAGAGATTAAGGGTGTTTGAGAATAAGGTGCTTAGGAAAATATTTGGGGCTAAGAGGGATGAAGTTACAGGAGAATGGAGAAAGTTACACAACGCAGAACTGCACGCATTGTATTCTTCACCTGACATAATTATGAACATTAAATCCAGATGTTTGAGATGGGCAGGGCATGTAGCACGTATGGGCGAATCCAGAAATACATATAGAGTGTTAGTTGGGAGGCCGGAGGGAAAAAGATCTTTAGGGAGGTCGAGACGTAGGTGGGAAGATAATATTAAAATGGATTTGAGGGAGGTGGGATATGATGATAGAGAATGGATTAATTTTGCTCAGGATAGGGACCAATGGCGGGCTTATGTGAGGGCGGCAATGAACCTGCAGGTTCCTTAAAAGCCAGTAAGTAAGTATAAATTCAGAACAAAGGGATTTTATTTGCAGAAATAAGTATGAACTACTTTGTATATGAATCCAGTTCAATTTGGCACTCATTTCTGTCTTTTTTATCTACACTTAGTCAATCGAAAGAGCTCTCTGAAAAGTATTATGTAGGAAATAATAAACAGAATTTCCTTCAGAACTTGCTTGTTACATGTTGTAATTTACAGAACGTCACACAAATTGTATCAGAATATAACATAAAATTCAAGACGATTGACAGAGACTTTATATATCATGACATGGTGCAATTATCTTAATATTTTAGGTTTTCTTAGAGTTGCCACAATATTTGTGGAGTACTTTAATCACCATCTTTATTTATAACAGATGTGGATATCTCCCTCATTGCTAAACTTCTGTCCAAAGTAAACCAGTAACAAAGTTGTCCATAGTTTCCCAAGGTATTCTTTCCTGACATACAAACCACTGTTATTAACGAATCTCTGGAAAAACATTACTACAGAAATTCGTCTTGGCTGTGCTATAATTTACAGATTGAATACAAAGCTATGTTGCCTGAAGGCTAGTCACAATATTTCTAACGAAGATGGCAAGTGTATACTTTTGTACAGCTAATTCTGTAGGACCAAAAATTAATAGTGTACACTTTTGTTAGAACGTTTATAGGTAAGTACGAAAACTTGCCCATGTTTTCCAGACCATGTTGCACACAAAGATGCAGATTTCCTAAAAACACATCATGAATGAATAATTTTCTTTTTCCTCTGATCTAAAACCTAGGCTCTGATACTTGTTTCAGTGTTCCAAATCCTATAATTTTTTCCTGAGATTTCAGCAAGTTTTTTTTTTCTTTTCTGAGTGATACAAAATACTTTAAGAAGAAAATACATGGAATTTATCAGCAGAATTTATTTACACTACAATATGTATGTATGTATGTATGTATGTATGTATGTATGTATGTATGTATGTGTGTATGTATGTATTTATTTACACTGCAAGTGGGAAAGCACCCAGTGGCAGTGGTATACACAATATATTAAACAATACAATTGCAATAGACAATACAATTATAAATACACAAAACAATTATATACACAATACAATAAGAATACACAATACAATTTAACACAATAATTACAATTAATAATAAAACATAAAATCCCTAATTTTACATTACAACCTATGGGTACATATGTATAGGCCCTACATAAGTTTCAATAGTCTTTCACTTTACTCTCATCTCACTCACTGTAGTGGCACTATGACGCATTTCACTGACACTTTAGAACACATTTCACTGACACTATAGAACACATTTTATTGACGCTATAAATTATCATTGATCGGAACTGTTCACTGCACTGTAAAACCGTAACTTCACTGACTCACCTCGCTTCACTGATATAACAGTTCAAATAAGTCAAATAATTACACTTATAAACAGAACTACATTTAAGCTAAACTTTTCTAGTCTAAGGCCCTCTTACACGCTATTTTTAAATAATTTACAATTCAAACTAAGGGAGTAACTCGTCAGGCTAAATAAATACGTGTCACCTTAAAAAATTAAATGTTAAATGCCACCTTAATTTTAATTTGCAGTTTATACACAACTTTTTAAGTTATTCTTGAATCTCCTTATTCATATATATTCATATAGTAACAACAAAGTATAAACAGATAAAGTAGCTTCCCTTTTGGAGTCCTAAACACGAACTTTGTCAGTACTTTATTGAAAATACAAAATGTCTGAAATATTATTTTCTAAAAAAATTAAAAAGTATACTATTTCCACCATAAGTTTAGTGATCTCAAGTAGAAGTGGTTTTATTACAATAATTGTGTTTTTTTAAGTGGGTTCATATAAACAAAATTATATATTCTTGAATATTTGTCAAATATGTGTCGTGAAAATTAAGTATTATGATTTTTTTCATAAACATATTTTTGATCATGTATCAAAACGTACAATATTTAAAAAAAATGCAAAGATCCACTATAAAATGCCAAAAATAAAAATTTAGTTCTGCTGTCACATTCAACAGAAACTGTTTGTAATTTTCACTTTCACCACTGATGCTGTGTTTATTGTCCAAGACACATTTAGGAGTCCTATACCTTTAATAATCTTGCTATTATCCTATATTCAATACATTTTCATCATGACATTTCATTTAAAATTCATCATAAGGAAAGATATCTGTACTTTCTAACACGGCCAACAGATGTCGCGAATATACAGTTTTGTCCACCAGAGTCCACTGACTGGTTTTATCGAACGGCGTGTTTCACTAGGATTTCAGCAGATAGCGTTAGCTGTCCTATCCGAACCAGTTGTGTGGACTGTGGAATCTACTTTCTAGTAAGAGATGGGTTACTTTTCTTTGGATATTTTAGCCCTATGGGTAGACAAAAAAGTGAGGGATATTTTTTCATAATAAATTTCCATTTAAAATACATCATAAGGAAAGATATCTGTACTTTCTAATTTCTATCATGGTCAACAGATGTCAAGACTATACAGTTTTGTCCAGAGTCCACTGACTCTGGTTTTATCGAACGGCGTGTTTCACTAGGATTTCAGCAGATAGCGTTGGCTGTCCTATCCGAACCAGTTGTGTGGACTGTGGAATCTACTTTCTAGTAAGAGATGGATTACTTTTCTTTGGATATTTTAGCCCCATGGGTAGACAAAAAAGTGAGGGATATTTTTTCATAATAAATTTCCATTTAAAATACATCATAAGGAAAGATATCTGCACTTTCTAATTTCTATCATGGTCAACAGATGTCAAGACTATACAGTTTTGTCCAGAGTCCACTGACTCTGGTTTTATCGAACGGCGTGTTTCACTAGGATTTCAGCAGATAGCGTTGGCTGTCCTATCCGAACCAGTTGTGTGGACTGTGGAATCTACTTTCTAGTAAGAGATGGGTTACTTTTCTTTGGATATTTTAGCCCTATGGGTAGACAAAAAAGTGAGGGATATTTTTTCATAATAAATTTCCATTTAAAATACATCATAAGGAAAGATATCTGTACTTTCTAATTTCTATCATGGTCAACAGATGTCAAGACTATACAGTTTTGTCCAGAGTCCACTGACTCTGGTTTTATCGAACGGCGTGTTTCACTAGGATTTCAGCAGATAGCGTTGGCTGTCCTATCCGAACCAGTTGTGTGGACTGTGGAATCTACTTTCTAGTAAGAGCTGGATTACTTTTCTTTGGATATTTTAGCCCCATGGGTAGACAAAAAAGTGAGGGATATTTTTTCATAATAAATTTCCATTTAAAATACAGCATAAGGAAAGATATCTGCACTTTCTAATTTCTATCATGGTCAACAGATGTCAAGACTATACAGTTTTGTCCAGAGTCCACTGACTCTGGTTTTATCGAACGGCGTCATAAGGAAAGATATCTCTACTTTCTAATTTCTATCATGGTCAACAGATGTCAAGACTATACAGTTTTGTCCAGAGTACACGGACTTGGTTTTATCGAACGGCGTGTTTCACTAGGATTTCAGCAGATAGCGTTAGCTGTCCTATCCGAACCAGTTGTGTGGACTGTGGAATCTACTTTCTAGTAAGAGATGGATTACTTTTCTTTGGATATTTTAGCCCCATGGGTAGACAAAACAGTGAAGGATATTTTTTCATGATAAATTTCCATCTAAAATACATCATAAGGAAAGATATCTGTACTTTCTAATTTCTATCATCGTCAACAGATGTCGCGACTATACAGTTTTGTCTAGAGTACACGGACTCTGGTTTTGTCGAACGGCGTGTTTCACTAGGATTTCATCAGATAGCGTTAGCTGCCCTATCCGAATCAGAATATCCGAACAAGCTGTGTGGACTGTGGAATCTACTTTCTAGTAAGAGATGAATTACTTTTCTTGGGATATTTTGGCCCCCATGGGTAGACAAAGCAGTGAGGGATATTTCCTACATCTGTGAAGTCACAGTGCTTTCAAATGTGTTAATAAAATGTACAAAAACTATTTATATATGAGTCATAGCATTTTATAAATGTAATGTATGTACTATTATTTATATGTCACAAATAAAATTTTGAGTCTCATGAACTAATTTCAACACACTCCTTATAATGTTTTACTCTGTTGGGAATCTGATAATCACTGAAGTTGTTTATGAGTCTTTAATATATTACAATAACTATGTTGAAGTACCCACGTCTCTTTCTCCTGGTATTAATTTGTGAAAATCCACTTCAGTTTATTTTATTTTTATTTTAACAATGATTACTTCGAGTTTTATCACGTTTCTTTCCCTTGTTAATTTGTGGTTTGTGACATTTATTTTCCGTTGTTGATTTGTTGCTTTTCTCCCTATACTGATATGTGATATTTATTTCGTTCTTTGTACTATTTTCTGATGCATTTTGTTAACCTTCATGTATAGTTTTTTTTTTCCTTGTTGCATTCTAATTTTTAGTGTTAATTAGTGATGCCCCTTTATCATTATAATACTTTCTCGCATTTATTTTCTATTTTTGATTTGTGGTGCAGTAAGTGTCTTGTCTTTTTCACTCTGTCTTTGCTTTTCATTTACAATATTATTATTTATTTGTGGTGTTACTTGGAATGTGCTATAAGCAGTAACATGAGCTGCTGCCAGGAAGTCAAATGTAGGATAGCAATGGCAAAGGAAGCTTTTAATAGAAAAAGGAACATCTTCTACGGACCTCTGGAATATTAACAAAGAAAGAGACTAGTGAAGTGCTTTATGTGGATTGTGGCAGTCTATGAGCAGAAACGTGTACATTACGGCGAAATGAAGAGAAACGACTAGAAAAGCATTTGAAATGTGGATATGGAGAAGTATGAGGCGTGTGAAATGGACAGACAGAAAAAAAAGAAGCTGTGTTGGAAAGAATGGGTGAAGAAAGAATGATGCTTAAATTTTTCAGGAAGAGAGAAATGAATTGGTTAGGTCACTGGCTGAGAAGAAACTGCCTACTGAAGGATGCACTGGAAGGAATGGTGAACGGGAGAAAAATTTGGGGTAGAAAAAGATATCAGATGATAGACAACTTTAAGATATATAGGTCATATGCGGAGACTATGAGGAAGGCGGAAAAGAGGAAAAATTGGAGAATGCCGGGTTTGCAGTGAAAGACCTTCCCTCAGGTAGAAAACTAAGAATGAGTAATTTTGTGGCGCTTGTTTTCCATAGTTGCCTTGTAACGCTCATGTAGCATTACTGATGTTTTAATTTGTGGCGCTTGTTTTCCATTGTTGCCTTGTAACGCTCATGTAGCATTACTGATGTTTTAATTTGTGGCGCTTGTTTTCCATTGTTGCCTTGTAACGCTCATGTAGCATTACTGATGTTTTAATTTGTGGCGCTTGTTTTCCATTGTTGCCTTGTAACGCTCATGTAGCATTACTGACGTTTTAATTTGTGGCGCTTGTTTTCCATTGTTGCCTTGTAACGCTCATGTAGCATTACTGATGTTTTAATTTGTGGCGCTTGTTTTCCATTGTTGCCTTGTAACGCTCATGTAGCATTACTGATGTTTTAATTTGTGGCGTTTGTTTTCCATTGTTGCCTTGTAACGCTCATGTAGCATTACTGATGTTTTAATTTGTGGCGCTTGTTTTCCATTGTTGCCTTGTAACGCTCATGTAGCATTACTGGTGTTTTAATTTGTGGCGCTTGTTTTCCATTGTTGTCTTGTAACGCTCATGTAGGATTACTGATGTTTTAATTTGTGGCGCTTGTTTTCCATTGTTGTCTTGTAACGCTCATGTAGGATTACTGATGTTTTAATTTGTGGCGCTTGTTTTCCATTGTTGCCTTGTAACGCTCGTGTAGCATTACTGATCTTTTAATTTGTGGCGCTTGTTTTCCATTGTTGCCTTGTAACGCTCATGTAGGACTAGTGATCTTTTAATTTGTGGCGCTTGTTTTCCATTGTTGCCTCGTAACGCTCATGTAGCATGACTGATGTTTTAATTTGTGGCGCTTTTTTCCATTGTTGCCTTGTAACGCTCATGTAGGATTACTGATGTTTTAATTTTTGGCGCTTGTTTTCCATTGTTGCCTAGTAACGCTGATGTAGCATTACTGATGTTTTAATTAGTGGCGCTTGTTTTCCATTGTTGCCTTGTAACGCTCATGTAGGACTAGTGATCTTTTAATTTGTGGCGCTTGTTTTCCATTGTTGCCTTGTAACGATCATGTAGGACTAGTGATCTTTTAATTTGTGGCGCTTGTTTTCCATTGTTGCCTTGTATGTAGGACTAGTGATCTTTTAATTTGTGGCGCTTGTTTTCCATTGTTGCATTGTATGTAGGACTAGTGATCTTTTAATTTGTGGCGCTTGTTTTCCATTGTTGCCTTGTAACGCTCATGTAGGACTAGTGATCTTTTAATTTGTGGCGCTTGTTTTCCATTGTTGCCTTGTAACGCTCATGTAGGACTAGTGATATTTTAATTTGTGGCGCTTGTTTTCCATTGTTGCCTTGTAACGCTCATGTAGCATTACTGATGTTTTAATTTGTGGCGCTTGTTTTCCATTGTTGCCTTGTAACGCTCATGTAGCATTACTGATGTTTTAATTTGTGGCGCTTGTTTTCCATTGTTGCCTTGTAACGCTCATGTAGCATTACTGACGTTTTAATTTGTTGCGCTTGTTTTCCATTGTTGCCTTGTAACGCTCATGTAGCATTACTGATGTTTTAATTTGTGGCGCTTGTTTTCCATTGTTGCCTTGTAACGCTCATGTAGCATTACTGATGTTTTAATTTGTGGCGCTTGTTTTCCATTGTTGCCTTGTAACGCTCATGTAGCATTACTGATGTTTTAATTTGTGGCGCTTGTTTTCCATTGTTGCCTTGTAACGCTCATGTAGCATTACTGATGTTTTAATTTGTGGCGCTTGTTTTCCATTGTTGCCTTGTAACGCTCATGTAGGATTACTGATGTTTTAATTTGTGGCGCTTGTTTTCTATTGTTGCCTTGTAACGCTCATGTAGCATTACTGATGTTTTAATTTGTGGCGCTTGTTTTCCATTGTTGCCTTGTAACGCTCATGTAGCATTACTGATGTTTTAATTTGTGGCGCTTGTTTTCCATTGTTGCCTCGTAACGCTCATGTAGCATGACTGATGTTTTAATTTGTGGCACTTTTTTCCATTGTTGCCTTGTAACGCTCATGTAGCATTACTGATGTTTTAATTTTTGGCGCTTGTTTTCCATTGTTGCCTTGTAACGCTCATGTAGCATTACTGATGTTTTAATTTGTGGCGCTTGTTTTCCATTGTTGCCTTGTAACGCTCATGTAGGACTAGTGATCTTTTAATTTGTGGCGCTTGTTTTCCATTGTTGCCTTGTATGTAGGACTAGTGATCTTTTAATTTGTGGTGCTTGTTTTCCATTGTTGCCTTGTAACGCTCATGTAGGACTAGTGATCTTTTAATTTGTGGCGCTTGTTTTCCATTGTTGCCTTGTAACGCTCATGTAGGACTAGTGATATTTTAATTTGTGGCGCTTGTTTTCCATTGTTGCCTTTTAACGCTCATGTAGCATTACTGATGTTTTAATTTGTGGCGCTTGTTTTCCATTGTTGCCTTGTAACGCTCATGTAGCATTACTGATGTTTTAATTTGTGGCGCTTGTTTTCCATTGTTGCCTTGTAACGCTCATGTAGCATTACTGACGTTTTAATTTGTGGCGCTTGTTTTCCATTGTTGCCTTGTAACGCTCATGTAGCATTACTGATGTTTTAATTTGTGGCGCTTGTTTTCCATTGTTGCCTTGTAACGCTCATGTAGCATTACTGATGTTTTAATTTGTGGCGCTTGTTTTCCATTGTTGCCTTGTAACGCTCATGTAGCATTACTGACGTTTTAATTTGTGGCGCTTGTTTTCCATTGTTGCCTTGTAACGCTCATGTAGGATTACTGATGTTTTAATTTGTGGCGCTTGTTTTCTATTGTTGTCTTGTAACGCTCATGTAGCATTACTGATGTTTTAATTTGTGGCGCTTGTTTTCCATTGTTGCCTTGTAACGCTCATGTAGCATTACTGATGTTTTAATTTGTGGCGCTTGTTTTCCATTGTTGCCTCGTAACGCTCATGTAGCATGACTGATGTTTTAATTTGTGGCACTTTTTTTCCATTGTTGCCTTGTAACGCTCATGTAGCATTACTGATGTTTTAATTTGTGGCGCTTGTTTTCCATTGTTGCCTTGTAACGCTCATGTAGCATTACTGATGTTTTAATTTGTGGCGCTTGTTTTCCATTGTTGCCTTGTAACGCTCATGTAGGACTAGTGATCTTTTAATTTGTGGCGCTTGTTTTCCATTGTTGCCTTGTATGTAGGACTAGTGATCTTTTAATTTGTGGTGCTTGTTTTCCATTGTTGCCTTGTAACGCTCATGTAGGACTAGTGATCTTTTAATTTGTGGCGCTTGTTTTCCATTGTTGCCTTGTAACGCTCATGTAGGACTAGTGATATTTTAATTTGTGGCGCTTGTTTTCCATTGTTGCCTTGTAACGCTCATGTAGCATTACTGATGTTTTAATTTGTGGCGCTTGTTTTCCATTGTTGCCTTGTAACGCTCATGTAGCATTACTGATGTTTTAATTTGTGGCGCTTGTTTTCCATTGTTGCCTTGTAACGCTCATGTAGCATTACTGACGTTTTAATTTGTGGCGCTTGTTTTCCATTGTTGCCTTGTAACGCTCATGTAGCATTACTGATGTTTTAATTTGTGGCGCTTGTTTTCCATTGTTGCCTTGTAACGCTCATGTAGCATTACTGATGTTTTAATTTGTGGCGCTTGTTTTCCATTGTTGCCTTGTAACGCTCATGTAGCATTACTGATGTTTTAATTTGTGGCGCTTGTTTTCCATTGTTGCCTTGTATGTAGGACTAGTGATCTTTTAATTTGTGGCGCTTGTTTTACATTGTTGCCTTGTAACGCTCATGTAGGACTAGTGATCTTTTAATTTGTGGCGCTTGTTTTCCATTGTTGCCTTGTATGTAGGACTAGTGATCTTTTAATTTGTGGTGCTTGTTTTCCATTGTTGCCTTGTATGTAGGACTAGTGATCTTTTAATTTGTGGCGCTTGTTTTCCATTGTTGCCTTGTAACGCTCATGTAGGACTAGTGATCTTTTAATTTGTGGCGCTTGTTTTCCATTGTTGCCTTGTATGTAGGACTAGTGATCTTTTAATTTGTGGCGCTTGTTTTCCATTGTTGCCTTGTAACGCTCATGTAGGACTAGTGATCTTTTAATTTGTGGCGCTTGTTTTCCATTGTTGCCTTGTATGTAGGACTAGTGATCTTTTAATTTGTGGCGCTTGTTTTCCATTGTTACCTTGTAACGCTCATGTAGGACTAGTGATCTTTTAATTTGTGGCGCTTGTTTTCCATTGTTGCCTTGTAGTGCTCATGTAGCACTACTGATGTTTCAATTTATGTCGCCAATTTTCATTGTTGACTTATAGCTGTCATTTACCAATGATAATTTTTGGCGCTTATTTCCCATTATTGACTTCTGATGATCTTGTAGTACTGCCAATTTGTGGCTCTTATTTCCCTTTGTTGGTTTCAGATACGTGTTTACTGTTGTTTATTCTGTCATGCTGCAGCTTGAATTGTTTACTTATGCCGATTTTTAAACAAGATAATGAGCCCAATGCGTGAGTTAAGCGTAGAAAGTTTGCCTGCCTTCAGCGAAACGTGGCTACGCTCTCTTGCATAGCACCCCGGAGACAGCCCATGTCTCCTTGCGGTTGCTGTCCCACGCAAAATATTTCACTTTCGACCGAGAAGCACCAACAGGAGAGAGATTCCGAATGTACGAGACGAGTCCAAAGTTGAAGCTTTGCTGAGAAACATAGGCCTACTTTATTACAAGCCAGTTCCAGTCCAATTAAAAGACAAGTGTCACTGCTGCATGATAAACTCTATGATCTATGAGATTATGCCAGGATTTACTTTTCATTGCGTTTCTATAGCATGCTTTCAAATTTGATATCTTGGTTTTTCCAATATCTCGACTTGTCTTGGAGTATGTGCCTGTCAATATTAGCTTTCTCCTCTGAAATATTATGGACCTATAGCACCAGCTATGCATGCTGTAATAAAAGTTCATATTACGTTGATCTATAAGGTAGACAGGGGCAAAAGTGCACACGGGGCAAAGATCCGAATCTACTTTTCTTTTTTTTTTTTTTTTTTTGAGTGTGATGTGACAGTCCTGCATCTCCAGTTGAGAGATCTTATGGTGGAAGAGTCAGGCGTGTTATGTCAGCAGTGGCGGCTCATGAACTTGTGGATTGGGAGAACTGCAGTAGATTTCGGTACATACAAATTTCACTTCTTGATACCATCTATAGTAATAATAAATCTGTAGCAGAAATTTTTCTGGTAATTTTCGATTTTCCAAAAATAATTGGTCCTAACATATATAATTAACCACCCTGAAACCGAAAATCGCTTTTTTGAAATTTTTGTTTGTATGTCTGTCTGTCTGTCTGTATGTTTGTTACCTTTTCACGCGATAATGGCTGAACCGATTTCGATGAAAATTGGAATATAAATTAAGTTCGTTGTAACTTAGATTTTAGGCTATATGGCATTCAAAATACATTATTTAGAAGGGGGGTTATAAGGGGGCCTGAATTAAATAAATCGAAATATCTCGCTTATTATTAATTTTTGTGAAAAATGTTACATAACAAAAGTTTCTTCAAAAATCATTTTCGATAAGTGTTATTCTTTACAAAATTTTGATAGGACCGATATTTAATGAGATAAATGAGTTTTAAAATTAAAATAACGCCATCTAAGACGGTGCAATGAATTAAGAACAAATGACTTCGTCTGTAAGGGGCCTTGGACAACAACAATCGAAAGAGGGGCCTTGGACATCAACAATCGAAAGCTATTAAATATTGCCTACAGAGAATGTTTCTGTTTTTGTATGAAGTAATATCAGAAGCTAAATTAATCGATTTGTATAATTAATTATTATTTCACCATTGGAAAGTATAGTTTCTCTAGATGGACATAATGCTATAATGTTATTACAGTAACGTCTGAGTAAATCGAGGACAGGTAAGATTAAAATAGCTTCTTATGCACAGAAAATTTGATAGGCTATTTGGACATTCGTTTTCTGTATTTCTTAAAATAATATTTATGAACACTGATTTTAATCTCAGAGAATTAACGAACAACGAGAGTGTATTGATTTAGTATGCAGTAATAGTACGTTAGCTTAGCAATCCATTATTTTATAATTCAAATTTTAACTATGCTCAATTGAATCGTGTTAAAATACATAAAATATATATGCAATAAATGCAATGCAAAAAAAAATTGGGTAATGAGCGAAGCAGATTTCTTGCGCTGTTGTAAAAGTTGTTCCCTGGATCAAACGTCCTATTTTAATTATGTAATTACTTTATATTTATTTCTAACAGGTGCAGCGGAGCGCACGGGTACGGCTAGTTACTAATAAGTATAGGACAAAAATAAATGCACTACATATCGAAAAACCAAAACTTCCTGACTTAGTTGGGAGATGTCTGTGGGACCATTTGCTAATCCCTAAGAAAAACTAATACCATCGATTTCAGTCTGAATTTCAGATCGGCAGACACTCAACTTACAATCTACCAGTTCATTCTGAATTGTCTTAGAATAACCTTAAACAGTGGCATGTTCCAAATGATTTTCGAGAGAGAACTGTAGCAACCCACGAAACCCATCAGGGTTCTTCGAATCGTTTTTTCATCATGTCCCCTAAGGGGAAGTTCATATTGTCCACAAAATTTGATACGATCAATATTTTTTTTTTTTTTATAATTTCACGATTTTTTCTCACTTCTTGATTATGTTTGAGAATGTTTGTTCTGTTCGTTTCATTTAATTGTACAGCAGTATGAGTTGCGTAACATAGCCAATGAAACAACATTTTTCAGGTGAGACTGCGAAGATTCGTGCATTTTGCTTTTTAGGGGCAAATGTCCTAAATCTGTCACATCACTCCTAGTCCATGCAGCATCACCACCGAAGAGGAGGCAAGGAAAACAAAATACAGATTTTTTTTGTTCACATCCACGTAACCACGAATGCTTAGCGTAAATTTCATTGTTATACTTCCTTACATATATGCACTATTTCGGCTGGATGAAGCCTAAGTAAGATTTAAGTCGGGTAACGGACGACCCTTTAATTTCACTTCATTACATCAATATTCTCCGCAAGGGAAAGTTGAGACAAATAAAAGTGATATTCTGTAATTCACACACACTCATGCTTGCAAATTTGCACTGGTTAAGTTACGGTATTAAGACGTCACACCAAAGCAACACTCAGATATACTGATGGTCAACAATTTTCTAAAACTTGAAAAGAAGTCTCTTTCGTATTTTACATCCTATATCAAAAGGATTCTACTCGTGAAATCGTTTTGAGTTAAGGCAAATATTAGGTTCTGCTGGAGGCTGGATATATACGCAATAATAAGGCAAAAGAGAATATTAATTTCGTTATATTAACTCGATAAGATTCTACAACAATAAGTATGTGAAAAGAAAATAAAAATTTTGTCATTAAGTTTCAAGGGAATAGAGAATCCATTTGACGCAGCATTACAATAGCGGTGTGGGAGGAGAGGAAAGATCCCTTGTGGCCTGGCTCTGCAAGCCACTGCAGCGAGATATGGGTTTTAAACAGCGGCAGTTTCCCTCTGCTTCCCTTCACCTCTCTACCCCCTGACCCAGCAAGAGACACTCTCTATGAGCTGACCACCCTGCAGATCCCAGGACGACTTTGAATGCAGTGTCAATTCCAATACAGTCGACGCGCAAAAATATTATGCATAAGATAATAGTACATATTATTCCCGGCCAGATGAAATATAAAGCAATTTACCAATAAAAGCTGTAACAATTCTTCTAAAAATTAAAATAAATATTATTTTTATTTTCCTGTCAAAGCAGGGAGTGCTGCAGCTCCGCAGCTCTTACGGACGAGCCGCCCTTGTCAGTGGCGGCTCGTGAACTTGTGGATTGGGGCGCTGCAGTAGATTTTGGTATATACAAATTTCACTTCAATCTTCTCCGCAAGTGAAAGTTGAGAAAAATTAATATTCTGTAATTCACACACATACTCATGCTTGCACATTTGCACTGGTTAAGTTACAGTACTAAGATGCCACACCAAAGCAACACTCGGATATACTGATGTCAACAATTTTCTAAAACTGGAAAGAAGTCTCTTTCGTATTTTACATGCTATATCAAAAGGATTCTACTCGCGCAAACATTTTGAGTTAAGGAGGCTGGATATAAAATAATAAGGCAAAAGATGATATTAATTTCGTTATATTAACTCGATAAGATTCTACAACAATAGGTATGTGAAGAGAAAATAAAAAATGTTGTCATTAAGTTTCAAGGGAATAGAGAATCCATTTGACGCAGCATTACAATAGCTGAGGGGAGGGGAGGAAAGATCTTCCTTTGTAGCCTGGCTCTGCAAGCCACTGCAGCGAAATATGGGTTTTAAACAGCGGCAGTTTCCCTCTGCTTCCCTTCACCTCTCTACCCCCTGACTATGCAAGACACACTCTGTATGAGCTGTCCCACCCTGCAGATCCCAGGACGGCTTTGAATGCAGTGTCAATTCCAATACAGTCGATGCGCAAAAATATTATGCATCAGATAATAGTACATATTCCCGGCCAGATGAAATATAAAGCAATTTACTTAGCAAAAGCTATAAAAAATTATTCTACAAATTAAAATTAAAATTATTTTTATTTTCTCGATAAAGTAGGGAGTGCTGCAGCTCCGCAGCTCTTATGGGCGAGCCGCCCCTGGAGTAAATTAGTTTAAAAAAATTACATAATGAAATTTTAGAAAAGAATATTCGGCGACAAGATGTGGTGGCTATCAAAACGATTAAAATTTATTGAAAATAAATAATATACATTGAATATTATAAAGAGAAATAGAGATGATGATTGATGATGTTCAATGAAGATTTTAAAATGGTTGATGCAATTGTCTGAAGAGTCAGGAACCTTTAATTTTCTGAGGATCTCCAAATTATTTAATTTACGAGTACAAATAGTTCATTTGTAGTGACTTAGTTATATTTATAATTATAATAATAATTATAATAATAATAATGATAATCATAATAATAATAATAATCATAATAATAATAACTGCCTCCCATTGGAGGTAGCCCAGAAGGACTCAGTATACTCTCCTACATGAATTTTACAATATTAAATGTTCACATAAATTTTGTAGAAAGAAAATTAAAATAAACATATGTATATATATATATATATATATATATATATATAATTTGAACTGGTAATGGAAATTACGGGAAAACGGCTGGACGGATTTTAATAAATGACCCCTCATTTTGAAGCTTGGAACTCAAAGTTTTTCGGAAAAGTAGTAGTTTTCAGTGAAATGTCAATTTTTAAACATAATTTTCCTATTTTCCAAAATCCATCTGTCGTCAGTTTTGAGAACTAGCTAATAGCATTCACGGCCGACTTGATATTCCCTTCGCTTTTTTGTAAAGAAGAAGCGAAGCGAGCATCAAGTCGGCCGTGTTGCATTTCAGAATAAAACAAAACACATACTACAGTAAACAATATTACACGAAGGCCATGATCTGGAAGAATGCTGACATATGTACAGCTCAAATTAAATTGGTTATTAAAAACTTTACTTACTAAAAATAATTTACAGGTTCGATTCTGTGGTGTGTAATTTTCTGGGTGCAGCTGTGTATTGGATATTAAAAACTACAAAACTTGAGGTGGTTTGATGACATTATTACCATTAGAAATGAAATATTATTGTAGTTAATGCTATAATGTGACTATTTTTCATTAATTATACATATTAATCCTATATTGATGATATCAAAGTGAAACGTTTTGGGGTTATATAAAGAGATGTAGAGAATACCTTAAATTAGATTTTGATTTCTATATTTTACTGAGTGGCGGCTATATAGTATATATAGTATATGTTACTGAAAGTTATAAAACATACGTAAGATAATAATATTATTAAAAATCAAATATTTTTATAGTTATTAATCAAGTGGGGTTGGGTCTTTTTCATATAATTAATGGCGGTGTGTGGTGTAGATATTTATATGCGTGGTTCTCTTCAGTACTGGCTCGAGAGAGAGTATCTTTCATTGTTATGGAAGCAAATAACTTTCCGAATGTCTGGTATTCTTCATTGAAAATAAATGTGAAAAATGTTTATTTGAACGTCTAATGAACTTAGTTTGCAGCATTTGCTGCACAAGCCACTAGTATGAATTATAAAGTGAAGGAAAAAAAAATTAACAGAGTGAATATGATGACTCAGACTTTGGCAAGAGCGTTTCAAAACTGAAGTTAAGTCAGCAGTAAGTGTCTGTGGTAGTTCAAAAGTCTTCCGGAAGCTTTCAAAGAACTTGGGAATCACACCACGAGCTCCAATAATAAGACCAATCACCTCAATGTCTTCAAGCTGGTATTTTGCTTTGAAGTAATCAACTGTTGGCAGATAAATGTTGATCTTTTCTTGATTGACATCCTCCGGCTGGCTACTCCCCGTTTCAATCCTTATGGTAGGATCAATTATATATCCTTTCTTGGTAGTCTGGGAATACGCTATGATGTCAGTACGTCTAGAGGAGCCATTAGTAGCAAGGCAAAAAACTTCATCTTCTACTATCCAAGACTTTTTACTAAAGCAGTTGCAATTAAGGATCGAACATGATGGTGTCTGGCATTTCGGAGGAGTAAACCTCTGTTACACTGACCATGGATTGGCAAAATATCCCAATATCCCGGTAAATTCAATTGGCAAAACTTCATTTCTCACACTAATTTATTAAACCTTGTCGGACTGTAAAGAAAACAACTATCGTAATGTCCAAATGATCAGAAATTGAAGATTGTGAATGAATGTGGCCTGGGCTAATCTATCCTTTTAGAGAGAGAGAGAGACAGAGAGAGACAGAGAGAGGATGACCATGAGGATCCGGAATTAATAGCAAATAAATATAATTAATTAAATATGAATATTGTTATAAAAATAAAATGTAATAATTAAGCATCATTGATTATCAATCTATACTAATAATAAATCTGTAGCCAAAATTTTTCTGGTAATTTTCGATCTCCCAAAAATAATTGGTGTTAACATGTACAATTAACCATCCTGAAACCGAAAATCGCTTTTTTTAAATTCTTGTTTGTATGTCTGTCCGTCTGTCTGTCTGGATGTTTGTTACCTTTTCACGCGATAATGGCTGAACCGATTTATATGAAAATTGGAATATAAATTAAGTTCGTTGTAACTTAGATTTTAGGCTATATGGCATTCAAAATACTTTATTTAAAAGGGGGGTTATAAGGGGGGCTTGAATTAAATAAATCGAAATGTCTCCCTTATTATTAATTTTCATGAAAAATATCACATAACAAAAGTTTCTTTAAATATAATTTACGATAAGTTTTATTCCTTGAAAAATTTTGATAGGACTGATATTTAATGAGATAAATGAGTTTTAAAATTACAATAACAACGCTGTACTGAAATAAAAACAAATGACTTCGTCTATAAGGGGCCTTGGACAACAACAATCGAAAGCTATTAAACATAGCCTAAGAGAATGTTTCTGTGTTTGTATGAAGTAATATCGGAAGCTAATTAATTGTTTAATTATTATTTCACCATTGGAAAGTGTAGTTTCTCTAGATGGACATAATTCTACAATGTTATTACAGTAACTTCTGAAACATATAGCAAGTAATATAAAATGTACACATTAAAACTAAATGATATGTCAATCTTCATTAAACTATGGTTGCATGTAATAACAATTAAGAAACATGTTAAAGGAAATTATCATTGCACCAAATGATTGCTCTCTGGACCAAAATGATCGCATTTTAAATATTTAAATACAATTTAAATTAAGTAACATATTAAACGATTTATCCTTCTATCAAACACGAATGTTCCCTGGATCAAACGTCCTATTTTAATTATGTAATTACTTTATATTTATTTGTAACAGGTGCAGCGGAGCGAACGGGTACGGCTAGTTAATAATAATAACTTCAGTATTAATTTACTACTGTGATATTTCTAAATTAATTTATATGGAAATTGTCTTTAATTTTTTACGGAAACACATATTCGAATTTTCGGGCTATTAGAGAAAGTTGTGTCACTTTATCTTGCTGAATGAATTTTTAGCAACTATCGTTAATTTCTACCTCTGATTGAGGTTCTGGCTGATATGTACAGTACATCTATTATCAGGGGCCTGTTTCTCAAAACTTACGGACAAGTAATACTAGTCTGTACAGTAGTAATATTAGTTTATTTTACAAGTCTGTGTTTCTAGAAACTACAAGGGTAAAGTAGTAGTTACCAGTTCACAGACTAGTAATATTGGTCGATTTCACCAGTTCCTAAGAGATTCTGTTTCTCAAAATGCTAATCTAGTTGATTATACTAGTATTCAACAGGAATATTCCTACAAGACTCTAAAGACTGGTGATTTCTATATTATCAGTTACCAGTGGCAATCTTTCTCAGATAATCAAAACAAAATATTGTAGTTATTTTTTTAATATATGTGGTTTAGTGATTCCGATTGAAGTAGTGAAGAAGTTGTTGTGAGAAGAGCTAAAACTATATCGAGAAAGAACAATTATTATTCCTTCACGGGAGCTTTGTTTAAATATAATTAACGGTTTAAATAAAGTGCTGAACAGCTTGGAGAGTTGTTAAATATAGTGGGACCTGCCATAACAAGACAAACAAATAGAAGTCATGCATTATCAGCAAAGCTTCAAATACAAATTGCTCTACAAATCGGGATGTTGATTATTTTCCAATACCATCTGGTTTTTCTGCCCTAGACCAGCAACACATGCAGAATTGTTTTCCTAATAATTTGATACCAATTCATCAACTGCAGTAATTTTTGTTGGCTTTCCTCCTCCACTGCCAGTTCTTCTGACATTGTCAACTTTAGCCTACAAATTAAATACAAAAGACACTAATTTATGAATAGATCAAACGTAAAACTGAAAAAAAAAATTAGCGAATTTTTTAAGTCATAAGTGGCATTCATGTCGCCAGTTGACCCACTAGCTACATAATGTGTTCATATTATGATACTGTGAACTTGAATTGGTACTCGTCAAAGTTGCTTTCTTAATGTTGGGCCAGTTAGTGTCCCTAATGTATGCATAATCTTTGTTCTGAGGTATCAGTTCCATAGCCTCACATATTACAAATTTTTTTGTCCATTCGTTTACTTTATCATTTTTTGTTATTATGCTTGAAAAAGCACCGAATAGTATATCCTTTGATTCATTAATCATATTGAGTATAGTTAATTTGCTTTCAATTGATGGGATTTCAAGAGTAAGTAAGAACCAAAACACAAACAACTTAGCCTCCTAACCTCAAATAACAATACCTACCAATGGCTATAAACAAATGAACTCGATCAGCTGACTAGTGAAACAGATCATGTGACTAGTGAAAAATTGTCACAAGTTACTAGACTGGTAAAATAGTTTGAGAAACAGAATCTACTAGAGCTGGTGAAATATACTCCGGTAACTAGCAACTGGTGAACTACTAAACTAGTATTTTTGAGAAACAGGCCCCAGGTAGTACATCTCACTTGACAGGAATTGTTTGTATGCATCAGAAGTGTGACTAGTGTAATATGTAGCTAGTCGGCGATGTATGCAATGGAGGGGGGAAAGGAGCTGGTCACCCTACCCCATTATCTCCTGGCCTAGTTGCCTCATAAGTGGTGCCATATTGGTATTACTTCTGGGGTTCAGACTTGTCTTCGGACAGTTGACTAAACTAAACAACAACAACAACAACAACAACAACAATCGTTGATTTCTAGCTTGGATCAAATGCATACAAAGATTTGTAGTTCCTTGAGCGGCACGGAAGCAGAAAATCGACCCCATGACCTGCAGGCTGCTGTTAGCTTATAATTACTACACGCGCAGCAAAATTGAATGTGCAGGAGAAATTATTCTGAACTTTATGCCCCTGGGCCCGTCTACTTTCCCCACTGCGAACACGAGGAGCTCCTGTAGCAATAATAGATAAGAAGAACAGTTACTCATAATGACAACACTTCTCTTTCTCAACATCCTGGAACAATAGATCACGTCTTTTAATATTAGGCTATGACTCAAAGTAGAAAGGAATAAATATATACAGCGACATGATCCATGGCATTCTGGACACATGTAAGGAATCGTATCAGATCTAGTTATTCTGTTTAAGGTCCACCACACAACTTTTACGACTAATAGAAGAACATCGATCATTAGTTATTTTATGCTCGACCATGCCGAAATGTGGTAATTATACACCTGGTAGCAGTCCTTTAATGCATGTCATTAAAGTACACCTACTCATTAAAGTACAGGTTTTCAGCCAATGACGAGTCAGCTTTGTACCGTTATAAAACCGCAAATATCGATTATTCTCGGATATGCAATCGAAAGAGAATTAGCGAAAAGTCACGGAGGCTGGAAATTCAATACTGTCGCAGAAGGTTATGTTCTGTTACTATAATAATTAGCGTTAATTGTAAATAATATTCAAATAAATTCAATTTGTCATCTCGTTTTTCAATGTCTAATTTAATTTCAATGTTATATCAAAGTTAATATTTAGTTTACTCTGTAGGTTCTTATAGGCTGTCAACGTCAATGTGGACATCTGTTCCTCGGAAAAAATCAATACTTTCGCGTCTGCGCACATCTCACAATTTACGAGGTATTGCTTAAGGTCAGTTAGATACAAATAAAATGAATAATTTCAAGTTAGAAATATGGTCGAGTATAAAAAGTCGTATGAAACTCGCCTATAATGGATTGCAGCTGAGCAGAGCATAGGTTATTATGAAACTAAGAAAAAGAAACCGTGGTTTGATGAAGATTGTTGCATGGTAGTAGAAAGAAGGAAACAGGCAAAATTGAAATTCTTACAGGATCCAGTTGAGGAGAATAGAGATAATTATTTCAATGAAAGACGGGAAGCAAGTCGTACACTTAGGAATAAAAAGAGAGGTTACTTGAAGGAAAAACTGAATGAGGTAGAAACAAATAGTAAGAATAAAAACATTCGAGATTTATATAAGGGTATAAAGGAATTTAAGAACGGATATCAGTCAAGGGTAAACGTGATCAAGGATGAGAATGGTGACTTGCTTGCAGACTCTTCATCAATCCTAAACAGATGGAAAAACTATTTTGCGCAACTACTAAATGTACATAGGCCAAATAGAAATGATCGGGACGATATTGAAATACAAACTGCTGAGCCATTTATACCCGAACCCACGATTTCAGAAGTCGAAATTGCGATAGAAAATCTGAAAAAGTACAAGTCTCCAGGTATCGATCAAATTCCAGCAGAATTAATACAAGAGGGTGGAAGTGCATTATATAGCGAAATTTATAAACTTGTACTTGCTATTTGGGAAAAGGAAATTGTACCAGAACAATGGAAGGAGTCCATAATTGTACCTATTTTTAAAAAGGGGGACAAAACCAACTGTGGTAACTTTCGAGGAATATCACTTTTGTTGACGTCGTACAAAATTTTGTCCAATATTCTTTTGAGGAGATTAACTCCGTACGTAGATGAAATTATTGGGGATCATCAGTGCGGTTTTCGGCGTAATAGATCGACTATTGATCAGATTTTTTGTATTCGGCAGATAATGGAGAAAAAATGGGAGTATAAGGGTACAGTACATCAGTTATTCATAGATTTCAAAAAGGCATATGACTCGGTTAAGAGGGAAGTATTATATGATATTCTTATTGAATTTGGTATTCCCAAGAAACTAGTTCGATTAATTAAAATGTGTCTCAGTGAAACATACAGCAGAGTCCGTATAGGTCAGTTTCTATCTGATCCTTTTCCAATTCACTGCGGGCTAAAGCAGGGAGATGCACTATCACCTTTACTTTTTAACTTCGCTTTAGAATATGCCATTAGGAAAGTTCAGGATAACAGGCAGGGTTTGGAATTGAACGGGCTACATCAGCTTCTTGTCTATGCAGATGACGTGAATATGTTAGGAGAAAATACACAAACGATTAGGGAAAACACGGAAATTTTACTTGAAGCAAGTAAAGCGATCGGTTTGGAAGTAAATCCCGAAAAGACAAAGTATATGATTATGTCTCGTGACGGGAATATTGTACGAAATGGAAATATAAATATTGGAGATTTATCCTTCGAAGAGGTGGAAAAATTCAAATATCTTGGAGCAACAGTAACAAATGTAAATGACACTCGGGAGGAAATTAAACGCAGAATAAATATGGGAAATGCGTGTTATTATTCGGTTGAGAAGCTCTTGTCATCCAGTCTGCTGTCCAAAAATCTGAAAGTTAGAATTTATAAAACAGTTATATTACCGGTTCTTCTATATGGCTGTGAAACTTGGACTCTCACTCTGAGAGAGGAACATAGGTTAAGGGTGTTTGAGAATAAGGTGCTTAGGAAAATATTTGGGGCTAAGCGGGATGAAGTTACAGGAGAATGGAGAAAGTTACACAACACAGAACTGCACGCATTGTATTCTTCACCTGACATAATTAGGAACTTGAAATCCAGACGTTTGAGATGGGCAGGGCATGTAGCACGTATGGGCGAATCCAGAAATGCATATAGAGTGTTAGTTGGGAGACCGGAGGGAAAAAGACCTTTAGGAAGGCCGAGACGTAGATGGGAGGATAATATTAAAATGGATTTGAGGGAGGTGGGGTATGATGATAGAGACTGGCTTAATCTTGCACAGGATAGGGACCGATGGCGGGCTTATGTGAGGGCGGCAATGAACCTTCGGGTTCCTTAAAAGCCATTTGTAAGTTGTAAGTATTAGTCCCGCGCCTTCGCGTCGTGGTCTAAGGCATCCTGCCTAGGACTCGCGTTACGGAATGCGCTCTGGTTCGAGTCCTCATGGGGGAAGAAATATTCTCATGAAATTTCGGCCAGTGTATGGGACCGGTGCCCACCCAGCATCGTGATGCACTTGAGGAGCTACGATAGGTAGCGAAATCCGGTTGCGAATGCCAGCTATAACGGCTGGGGGGATAATCGTGCTAACCACACGATACCTCCATTCTGGTAGGATGATCGTTATAATCTGCTTCGGCATGTGGGCGTGAGACCAGCAGTTTGAATACATACATACATACATACATACATACATACATACATACATACATACATACATACATACATACATACATACATACATACATACATACATACATACATATATAACAAGAGCTGATCTGTATTGTAATCCGTAACCCTGGATACGAAATCATGCCAACTATAAATGATTCCACGTTAAGAAAAAAGCATTGGTTTCATGGTCCTTGCCTAATACATAGTACAAGCTATGTGGATAGGTAGGCGTTTCTATAGCAACTGGTCGTTTGATGGAATAGCCCCATATGCTCAATGCTTTTTTTCTTAATGTGAAATCCTCTATAATATATTTATATGGAGACAAAAGAACAGCGCTATGTTGACATAGAGAAGGATTAAAAGATTATTTTGGTCGACGATAAGGGTCAACGACAAGGGAATAAGTACGAGAGAAGAATGCTGCTGTAACAAAACACGGAGAAGATACAACTTCAAGTGAAACGGTTAGGAAGAAAGAAGCCTTTCGAGTTAGTTTAAAAACAAAGCGAACCATATTTTATACTGTCCGTGTCTGTGACTGTCTTCTATCCAGACGGTCCGGGTTCGATCCCAGGCCAGGTCTGGTGGAATTTATGGTGAACAAAGCAAACATTTCAGAAGATTTTCTCGCTGTACTCCCGTTTTCCCTCTTTCATACCATCAACACTCTTCACCTACCCCCTCATTTTATCTGTTATCTTCAATAGTTGAAGCCGACCTGGGTGGCGCAGTCGGTTGAAATCTGGTCTTCTGTACTGGAGGTTGCGAGTTTGATCCCGGCCCAGGTTGATGGCATTTAAGTATGCTTAAATACGACAGGCTCATGTCAGTATATTTACTGGCATGTAAAGGAACTCCTGCGGGACAAAATTCCGGCACACCGGCGACGCTGATATAAGGTCGGTAGTTGTGAGCGTCGTTAAATAAAATATAATTTACAATTTCAATAGTTGAAAAATAAATTGTGGTGAAATCTTGGAGGTAGTACAGGTTTTTTGATGCTTTAGGAAGGGGTTGCAATCCAGGCACTGGGATATATCAGGTAAGCCTACTCCAAATCTTTTACTGAGGAAGTTAGTAATTGTAATAGTAGTAGCAGTAGTAGTAGTAGTAGTAGTAGTAGTAGTAGTAGTAGTAATAGTAGTAACAATAATAATAATAATAATAATAATAATAATAAATTACAATATGTGTAAATAACATTTCACATGGTTGCAGCAACAATATGTTGTCGTGCCGGTGCGACACCTTGACCACACGCTAGCGGGTCGTGTGTTTGGTAACCGGCGCACGATATCCAGCAGAACAGGTCGAGATCTCACTCATACCCACTTTCCTTACACATTTCGCAGCAAGGGGCCTTGTAATATCGTGATAGCTTGCTTTTTATGAGGTTTCATGTTTTTCATAAGCCTCTGTGGAAAAGTTTCGACTTCACACTTTCGAGGAAAACCTTATCCCTTGCAATCCGCCACTTTGTCAACACCACCTTCGTCATACTGGTTGCTTGTCATACTTGAATACGTAGACATTGGAGCCAACTGCAGGCATGTGAGTTTATGTGTTTTATTTTGAGGGTACGTCTGGTTACATTTCAGTCTACTATTGATTTCGTTATTCCAGTCCTAACGCCTTGTTTTTAGTTCCTTACATACTTTTTATTATTCCAAATGAAAAAATACATTGCATAGGAAAAGTCAATAGTTATTAATTTATTTGAAATATTCATCAGCAGAACAGAAACTTTTCATTCAAAAACTTTTTTAGTTAATTTTAAAATGAGAAACCTTATTTATATTCTTAATATTTTCAGATAATTTATTACATAATTTCAACCCAATAACATTTGGTGATTTACATCCAACTCTTATTTTATTAAATGGAATGTGAAATTCATTACATTGTCTGGTATTAAGACCATGAAAATTCCCAGTCTGGATTAATGTTTCCCTATTACAACATACGAGTACATAAACATACAAATTAAAAGTATATAAACTAAGAAAAGTTAAAATTTTAAAAGGTTTAAAATATGCTTTACATAAAACTGTAAAGCGCATTCCAGGCATATACCTTATTATTCTCTTTTGAGATGGGAATACATTTTGTGTTGAGATACACCAGCCCCAGAAACAAATGCCATACATATCTCAAACGATTCGACATATGCGTAATACATACAAACTAGCTAGGTTTGTGTCAGCACAGATCTTAAATTAAAAAAAATAAAAGATGACGAATTCAGTTTTCAAATAACCTTAGTACAATGATTTTTTTTAATTTAAGAAGCGACCTTAGTACAATGATTTTAAAAATTTAAATTTTCATCAATGGTTAACCCTAAAAAAAGTTACAGCATTTGATGCTGGAAGGTCAACATGATTTACATGGAGTCTCATATGTTCTATTTTATCTGCTTCATCAGAGACACTATAAAGACGTTTATCCTTCAAAAATCCCAACACAAAGTGGGAACTGATGGTCGTCCACACCGTGGCAAGTCCTTAACACTACCATCTGTTGAATGTTCGTGACTCATCTCGTTATGGTGAATTTGGATGGAGGATTTCTTCGATATTTCCGGCGAAATTTTCGCTGAACGGTTATTGGTGATCTACACTCAGCATACCACACACACACACACACACACACACACACACACACACACACACACACACACATACACACACACACACATTGAGCCTTCTCCACTGGTGTCTTCATTGTCGTTTAATTAAAATCTGCAAAAAGAATGAAAACAAAACTCTGAGAACATGCTACAAAAAACCGTATTGCTTTATGTCACGTGGTTTCTGGGCAATGATTAATAATGGTAGGGGAGAGTTAGGTAGTATCGGACATCGGGTAATATCGGACAGTGCGTTTCTTTCATCTACCACCAGATCGTAATACCTGAATGACATGGTTAAGTTTCTGTATGCGACGTCATAGGAACGTAATCATGTTATACAGGTACTATTTATTTATTTTTATTTTATTAGGTTATTTAACGACGCTTTATCAACAGCTTTGGTTATTTAGCGTCTGAATGAGATGAAGGTGATAATGCCGGTGAAATGAGTCCGGGGTCCAACACCGTAAGTTACCCAGCATTTGCTCGTATTGGGTTAAGGGAAAACCGCGGAAAAAACCTCAACCAGGTAACTTGCCCCGACCGGGAATCGAACCCGGGCCACCTGGTTTCGCGGCTAGACCTGCTAACCGTTACTCCACAGGCGTGGACTACAGGTACTATCATCTAGTGGTAGATGAAAGAAACTCACTGTCCGATATTACCCGATGTCCGATACTACCCAACTCTCCCCTACTGGAACTTTATGGACAAGGTGTACTACAATTCTATCAGGAGATAGGAGATTTAAATGAGCAACTTGTAGAAATCTATTGCAAATCCTATAAAAGTAAACACTGTCTTCATTTTACGGAGCCCTATGACGACTGCTTTATTACCTTGCAGGGCCGGCCGGGATAGACCTCTTAGTTGCAATGGCAACTTGTTCGTCCTTGTCGCTTCTGTTTTGTTCTTGGCATCATTTCTCAACTGTTGCCACAACAATCGCGGCCTTCTGGCAGCTCGTCGCTGCGGAAAACGCGTGACGCGTGTGCGTTCAGTGGTGTCACAACGGTCCACCATAGCTAGTAGAATGCTGCAAGCCATGCGGTTGTAAAACGGAGGTCGATTCTTAACAATCTTCGTTTCCCTACGGTCCACCGTATTACCATAGCTAGTAGAATGCTGCAAGCCATGCGGTTGTAAAACGGAGGTCGATTCTTAACAATCTTCGTTTCCCTACGGTCCACCGTATTACCATAGCTAGTAGAATGCTGCAAGCCATGCGGTTGTAAAACGGAGGTCGATTCTTAACAATCTTCGTTTCCCTACGGTCCACCGTATTACCATAGCTAGTAGAATGCTGCAAGCCATGCGGTTGTAAAACGGAGGTCGATTCTTAACAATCTTCGTTTCCCTACGGTCCACCGTATTACCATAGCTAGTAGAATGCTGCAAGCCATGCGGTTGTAAAACGGAGGTCGATTCTTAACAATCTTCGTTTCCCTACGGTCCACCGTATTACCATAGCTAGTAGAATGCTGCAAGCCATGCGGTTGTAAAACGGAGGTCGATTCTTAACAATCTTCGTTTCCCTACGGTCCACCGTATTACCATAGCTAGTAGAATGCTGCAAGCCATGCGGTTGTAAAACGGAGGTCGATTCTTAACAATCTTCGTTTCCCTACGGTCCACCGTATTACCATAGCTAGTAGAATGCTGCAAGCCATGCGGTTGTAAAACGGAGGTCGATTCTTAACAATCTTCGTTTCCCTACGGTCCACCGTATTACCATAGCTAGTAGAATGCTGCAAGCCATGCGGTTGTAAAACGGAGGTCGATTCTTAACAATCTTCGTTTCCCTACGGTCCACCGTATTACCATAGCTAGTAGAATGCTGCAAGCCATGCGGTTGTAAAACGGAGGTCGATTCTTAACAATCTTCGTTTCCCTACGGTCCACCGTATTACCATAGCTAGTAGAATGCTGCAAGCCATGCGGTTGTAAAACGGAGGTCGATTCTTAACAATCTTCGTTTCCCTACGGTCCACCGTATTACCATAGCTAGTAGAATGCTGCAAGCCATGCGGTTGTAAAACGGAGGTCGATTCTTAACAATCTTCGTTTCCCTACGGTCCACCGTATTACCATAGCTAGTAGAATGCTGCAAGTCATGCGGTTGTAAAACGGAGGTCGATTCTTAACAATCTTCGTTTCCCTACGGTCCACCGTATTACCATAGCTAGTAGAATGCTGCAAGCCATGCGGTTGTAAAACGGAGGTCGATTCTTAACAATCTTCGTTTCCCTACGGTCCACCGTATTACCATAGCTAGTAGAATGCTGCAAGCCATGCGGTTGTAAAACGGAGGTCGATTCTTAACAATCTTCGTTTCTCTACGGTCCACCGTATTACCATAGCTAGTAGAATGCTGCAAGCCATGCGGTTGTAAAACGGAGGTCGATTCTTAACAATCTTCGTTTCCCTACGGTCCACCGTATTACCATAGCTAGTAGAATGCTGCAAGCCATGCGGTTGTAAAACGGAGGTCGATTCTTAACAATCTTCGTTTCCCTACGGTCCACCGTATTACCATAGCTAGTAGAATGCTGCAAGCCATGCGGTTGTAAAACGGAGGTCGATTCTTAACAATCTTCGTTTCCCTACGGTCCACCGTATTACCATAGCTAGTAGAATGCTGCAAGCCATGCGGTTGTAAAACGGAGGTCGATTCTTAACAATCTTCGTTTCCCTACGGTCCACCGTATTACCATAGCTAGTAGAATGCTGCAAGCCATGCGGTTGTAAAACGGAGGTCGATTCTTAACAATCTTCGTTTCCCTACGGTCCACCGTATTACCATAGCTAGTAGAATGCTGCAAGCCATGCGGTTGTAAAACGGAGGTCGATTCTTAACAATCTTCGTTTCCCTACGGTCCACCGTATTACCATAGCTAGTAGAATGCTGCAAGCCATGCGGTTGTAAAACGGAGGTCGATTCTTAACAATCTTCGTTTCCCTACTTTTTATTTTTCTATAGCAAAACTACAAACTGTCAAATGTAACCCTTTGTTATTTTACATAAATTTTACATCCTCTACTATTGGCCGCGTCTGAGATTCAGCGCAAGTGCGTTGGTTATGCCGGTCTGGGTCCGATCCCCTGCCTGTTACTGTTACGACAAGTAAATAACTCTTTTGAACAAAGGCAATTAATACTTAACTGGTATACTGTTCAAGTAATTCAGTCATCTACCTGTTCATTTATCCAATAATTCACTCATCTACCTATTTATTAATCCATCAATTTACCCATATATAGTCTATCACATTACTTAATATATTAATTCACTCATTCTTTTACACAAAATATAATTTATTCACTGATCATTATTTCTCTTATTAATTCACCACTTAACCTTTAATTTATGCAACAATTCACTCTGCTCACAAACTTATCTCTTCACTCATTAATACTCTGGATATACTATTTATCCTGATGTGCGTACACTGACCCGGAACTACACGATCTCACACGCCCGCTCGTGTTGTCTGCCTCGTTTTATTGCCCGGTTGTAAATTTGTAATCTTCCCGAAACACTCAGTTCCTGCCGAATTTCTTCGCACCGTGCGAAAACCAAAGTCTGGATGAATGGTACGCGGACATGTAAAGGAACACCTGGGCCTGTTATATGGTGGTGACACGATTCCTGTGGTTTTTTAACAGTAGCCGTTGCCCACTAAAATAGACCCAGCTCACTAGCAGTTATGATGCACCTTGCGACCACATCATCAGAAGGCCTGTTACTTGTGATCACTAAAAGTATTACTATCACAAAACGTTGTCTTCTTCATATCGTCTTTTTCTTCTCCTGTATTGCTCAATTTTCTCTCTCCTCTTTCACTATATTCATCATTTCATCAGCATCACTTCTTTTCTTTGTTCGAGGTTTTCCACTCGATCTTGATGTCTGCCGACCGGCCTAAACTGTCCAGGATCTTGCGTATGCACACAATGTAAAATTAAGTGTATTGTAAATAAGGCCTATATCTAACATAATTATAGACTAGAAAACTTAAAAAATTGTATTCTGTCTTATAATAAAAAGTTAGTTTTTAACAGAAGAAATAAATAAATTGTTACTTTAAGGTTTCAACAGCTGGGTTCGTTCTTCTAAAGAGTGTACTGATTATATAATTAACATGGATACATGAGATAAATATTCTGCATGTCACTATAATTCACTTTGGTTCCAACCACCAATTTGTTGTTTTTTCGGGGTTTTACACACGTAGTCATGGAAATAATAGGTAAGCTATATGGGTTATGTGTACACAATATTATCTAATAAAATACACTAAATACAGTGTTAAATAAATTACATAGTCTACATATTGTTACTTTAATATGAGTATAGACTTTTAAATCAAACATAATGTTTATTTTTTTATTTGTTTATTTATTTACTTACTTTAATTATTTAGTTAGTTATTTAATTACTTATTTACTTATCCTCCTGGGTCCTGTAGTATAGTATACTATACTTCATATATGCATTTAGTTTCAAATTTGCCACTAGGTGGAATCGTTATCGATAACTTCTTGGGACAAACAGGAAACACAAGAAGATCGATTCAATTATTGCAATGCGTGTTTCAACTATTTCTAAATGAAAATGACGACCAGCAGCTCAACTCCAAGGCACCGTTAGATATGCTTTCCAAGTAAGTACGCAATAAACGTTATATTTTAAGGATAAAAAGTATGTTATAAGATGTATGTGCAGAGACCTAGAGTATAGCATAATACGTGTACATGCATTTGTGCCCTGACTGTAACCTGAAGAATTTTCTCAACATTTTTCTTCATTTCAGTGACTTTTTCTGATCTATAGAATTGTCTTGAACTTTGAAAATAAAACCACAAATATCTGAGGAATCAGGAGAGTATTTATTTATTTATTTATTTATTTATTTATTTATTTATTTATTTATTTATTTATTTATTTATTTATTTATTCATTTATGTATTTATTTATTTTATTTTATTCTTTTATTTATTTATTTATCTATCTATCTATTCATTTATTTATTTATTCATCCATTTATTTATTTATTTATTCATCCATTTATTTATTTACTTATTCATCCATTTATTTATTTATTTGCTTGTTTATTTATTTATTTATTTATTTGTTTGTTTGTTTATTTATTTATTTATTTATGTATTTATTTATTTATTTGTTTATTTATTTATTTATGTATTTATTTATTTTATTTTATTCATTTATTTATTTATCTATCTATCTGTTCATTTATTTATTTATTCATCCATTTATTTATTTATTTATTCATCCATTTATTTATTTATTTATTTACTTATTCATCCATTTATTTATTTATGTATTTATTTATTTATTTATTTATGTATGTATTTATTTATTTATTTATGTATTTATTTATTTATTTTATTCATTTATTTATTTATTTATCTATCTATCCATTTATTTATTTATTCATCCATTTATTTATTTATTTATTCATCCATTTATTTATTTATTTACTTATTCATCCATTTATTTATTTATTTGTTTATTTATTTATTTATTTATTTATGTATTTATTTTATTTTATTCATTTATTTATTTATCTATCTATCTATTTATTTATTTATTTATTTATTCATTCATTTATTTATTTATTTATTCATCCATTTATTTATTTATTTATTTACTTATTCATCCATTTATTTATTTATTTAATCTTTTGTAAATAAGGTCATCAGGCCTTCTCTACCACACCTCCAGAAATAAAAATAGAGAAAACAAATGCGAAAGTAAATAAGGAAAGCAAATAAAAGTACAAATACAGAAAGGATAGAAAACGTAACTACAAAGATAATACTACAACAAGTAATGTACTACTGTACTAGTATTACATAAATTGCCTAATATTGTCTACTTAGTGATTAAGCAAGTAACTAAGCGCCGTATTCATAGACATTTTTAGCGCGGGCTTTCGGTGGATGATCAGCGTTTTTCGTATTCATAAACCAGTATTAGCGATAGGATATGATTTGAATTCTGTACTAGTAACCAGTGGATAGCCGGGGCTAGCTTAGTACTCTCGTAGCGCGTGTTGCGAAATGTCTATGAATAGCACCTATACGTCTAAAACTAAGTCAAGTAATTGACTGTAGAGTAACATTTCGAAACTTTTATAATTTAGTTTAATTTTCATTTGATTGCATTGTATTCTATTCACTAAGAAAATGCTTACCAAGTTTGTTTCAGAATACTGTCAAATAACGAATCTCTGATTATGGGAATTTCCTTAAATCAGTTACCAATTTTTACCCTCATTTATCTTCTACATATTATTCTTCTCCTGCTTCACATTCTTTTCCAATTTACTATGTTACTTTTACATCTGCATGTACTTCTTCTTGTCCTTTTTTCCCGTAATGTAATGCTAAAAATAAGTGTCAGTTGAGGCAGGTTTCCTTCTAGTATTTGTGCAACTCTTTCTCTAGACTTTGCAAAAAAACGAGTGTTTTTTTTTTTTCGTGCAACAACATATACAAACAAGATTCGTAATGGTGCAAGTGCGCCTTGAATGACATCCTCACACTGGGGGCAGGAGTTATTGCAGAACGCTGCATATCCGCCTGCTTTACATGTAGTCCCGAGGAGAAAGTGCTCAACTTTCCCATCCTAGCAGCAACGAACACATCCAATTAGGACGACCACGTCCGGGTGACAGTATGACATGAGCGAGGGACAGTGCCCATGCAGATGAACCTTGCAACTCTGTGAAATTGCAGGATCACACTAAGACTGACAAAGGCCTAAGGAATCGCTGTTGAGTTCATTTTATGTGCATTATTAATTACAATTGAACCTTAGAGTCAGTCTTGTTATGTGGCGTTAACACAATCTATGTTAACTGTGTGTGGTTGCTAGGATACGAAATCGTGATAATACTAAAACTGACATAAATCGCTGTTAATTTCATTTTATGTGCATTATTAATTACAATTGAACCTTAGAGTCAGTCTTGTTATGGGGCGTTAACAAAATCTATGTTAACTATATGTGGTTGCTATGATACGAAATCGTGATAACTTAATACTAAAACTGACATAAATCGCTGTTAATTTCGTTTTATGTGCATTATTAATTACAATTAACCTTAGAGTCAGTCTTGTTATGTGGCGTTAACACAATCTATGTTAATGATATGTGGTTGCTATGATACGAAATCGTGATAATACTAAAACTGACATAAATCGCTGTTAAGTTCATTTTATGTGCATTATTAATTACAATTGAACCTTAGAGTCAGTCTTGTTATGTGACGTTAACACAATCTATGTTAATGATATGTGGTTGCTATGATACGAAATCGTGATAATACTAAAACTGACATAAATCGCTGTTAAGTTCACTTTATGTGCATTATTAATTACAATTGAACCTTAGAGTCAGTCTTGTTATGTGACGTTAACACAGTCTATGTTAACTATATGTGGTTGCTAAGATACGAAATAATGATAATACTAAAACTTACATAAATTGCTATTAATTTCATTTTATGTGCATTATTAATTACAATTAAACCTTAGAGTCAGTATTGTTATGTGGTGTTGACACAATCTATGTTAACTTTATGTGGTTGCTAGGATACGAAATCGTGATAATACTAAAACTGACGTAAATCGCTGTTAATTTCATTTTATGTGCATTATTAATTACAATTGAACCTTAGAGTCAGTCTTGTTATGTGGCGTTAACACAATCTATGTTAACTATATGTGGTTGCTATGATACGAAATCGTGATAACTTAATACTAAAACTGACATAAATCGCTGTTAATTTCATTTTATGTGCATTATTAATTACAATTAAACCTTAGAGTCAGTATTGTTATGTGGTGTTGACACAATCTATGTTAACTTTATGTGGTTGCTAGGATACGAAATCGTGATAATACTAAAACTGACATAAATCGCTATTAATTTCATTTTATGTGCATTATTAATTACAATTAACCTTAGAGTCAGCCTTGTTATGTGGCGTTAACACAATCTATGTTAATGATATGTGGTTGCTAGGATACGAAATCGTGATAATACTAAAACTGACATAAATCGCTGTTAAGTTCATTTTATGTGCATTATTAATTACAATTAACCTTAGAGTCAGTCTTGTTATGTGGCGTTAACACAATCTATGTTAATGATATGTGGTTGCTAGGATACGAAATCGTGATAATACTAAAACTGACATAAATCGCTGTTAAGTTCATTTTATGTGCATTATTAATTACAATTGAACCTTAGAGTAAGTCTTGTTATGTGACGTTAACACAGTCTATGTTAACTATATGTGGTTGCTAAGATACGAAATAGTGATAATACTAAAACTTACATAAATCGCTATTAATTTCATTTTATGTGCATTATTAATTACAATTAAACCTTGGAGTCAGTCTTGTTATGTGGCGTTAACACAATCTATGTTAACTGTATGTGGTTGCTATGATACGAAATCGTGCTAATACTATAACTGACGTAAGAAATCCGCTGTTAAGTTCATTTTCTGCGCGGCCAACACATTGTTGACGTCGCGGGAGAAATTCGCAGATCCTCAGGCGGACGACGGTTCTAAGAGGAAACGTGTTGATGGGCCGATAAGTACTGTCACGCGTAAGGCGGCATTTCCAGGCGCATCTGGAGTGTGATATCGGCGTGCTTTGTTTTCTCTGTGACGTGGTCCACTTCGCAAGTGGTGCAGAGGCGTGGTGCACGCGTAGCGGACTGTGTGTTCGAGTCTCACTCTAGCCGCATGCTATTGAAACATCAGCTGTCTAAGAATCTGCCCAGTAGTTCACCCGATTTGCTTTGTAAATGTATCATGAATACGCATCTACACAGCGTCTTGATGTCACAGTGTACCTGAATCGACCTTATTTGGATTTTCATCGTCGGAAAATCAGTGTTTCTTGATCAAGCTTGTGTGGAGAACCACACTTTACATTGTGTCATCTAGGTCTATAATCCTTAATGAGAAATGCAGAGGATCATGGAATCGAATGTTAGACGTTTATATCAATCCTGGATGAATATGATGATGATAATGATGATGGTGATGATTAGACATCGGTTTTATATGCAAATATATGTTTTGTTTGCTTTCACACATGATATGCAAGGTGGAGGCATATCTTTCAAGTCCTAAGTCAGTAGGTATATGTGAAGTTTTATAGTGCAATTGAAGAGTCCACTGCAAGAATGATGGATATCATTTTCTTGTCGAAAATGAATCAAGACTGTCAATGCATAGCTTAAGACATGTAGAATGCACATGCAGAGTTATATGGCATTAACACTGATAGTCATTGTCCAGTAATGATCGGAAAATCACAGTTAATCTTTGAGCGCTAAGCATTTCAAACTTTCAATTGCTTCTCCTGCAAAATGTATTCCAAATGACATCCATCATTCTTGCAGTGGACTCTTCATATATCTTCATAGTTCGGCTATTGTGGCATATTATAGCACTATAGGCATGAACATTCATATCCTTAAGATAAATATCAACATATCGATGGCTAACAACTGATACCTCCTTTTTATAAATTTGCAAGTGAATAAAAAATAAGTTTTAAAAATGAATTCTTCTCAAAATAGACAGACTTTTTATGTATGCTTCTGCTTGCAAGATCCTCTACTCGAGGAAAAATATTAGTTAATTTTCTAATTTTGTAAACATAATAGGCTAATAATGTAGTTAATCTAAAGTCCACAAACTGTTAGGGAAAGCATGGGAGTTTTGCTTAAAGCAAGTAAGAAGATAGGTTTGGAAGTAAACCACAAAAAAAACTAAGTATATGATTTTTATATTTATGTTATTGACTAAGACCACACCGTACACGAGCCTGGCTCTTACGGTAGTGGCTAGAAACATTTTTGTTTTATAATTTTAATTTGTACTCACTAGCTAGCTAGTTAAATAAATAAATAAATAAATAATAAATAAATGAGTAAATAAGTAAATAAATCAATAAATAAATAAATAATAAATAAATAAATAAATAATAAATAAATAATAAATAAATAATAAATAAATAAATAAATAAATAATAAATAAATAAATAAATAATAAATAAATAATAAATAATAAATAATAAATAAATAAATAAATAATAATAAATAAATAAATAAATAATAAATAATAAATAAATAAATAATAAATAAATAAATAAATAATAAATAAATAATAAATAAATAAATAAATAATAAATAAATAAATAAATAAATAAATATATAAATATATAAATCTCTTGACCAGAACGTAGTACGAAACAGAAATAGAAAAATTGGAAATTTATTATTTCAAACATAGACTTGGACTCTCACTTTGAGAGAGGAACAGAGATTAAGGGTGTTTGGGTATAAGGTTCTTAGGAAAATATTTGGGGCTAAGAGGGATGAAGTTACAGGAGAATGGAGAAAGTTACACAACACAGAACTGCACGCATTGTATTCTTCACCTGACATAATTAGAAACATTAAATCCAGACGTTTGAGATGGGCGGGGCATGTAGCACGTATGGGCGAATCTAGACATGCATATAGAGTATTAGTCGGAAGATCTGAGGGAGAAAGACCTTTGGGAAAGCCAAGACGTAGATGGGAAGATAATATTAAAATGGATTTGAGGGAGGTGGGATATTATGGTAGAGACTGGATTAATCTTGTTCAGGATAGGGACCGATGGCGGGCTTATGTGAGGGCGCCAATGAATTTCCGGGTTCTGTAAAAGCCATTTGTAAGTAAGTAAGAATGACTTATGTGCCTTTCTGGAGAAATTTCACTAAATAAGGCACTGAACTGTTTTTGAGTACTCTTCCTATCACCTTAGGAGATCATCATCAGTATTAATTATATTTTTTTTTTCTCTTCCTACATTTCGCTGTTACTGAAATGGCGACGTGTCCAGCTACAGATCCAGAGGAAATTGGAGTTTAATAATAATAATAATAATAATAATAATAATAATAATAATAATAATAATAATAATAATGGCTCTTTATTTAACCTGGCAGAGTTAAGGCCGTAAGGCCTTCTCTTACACTCAACCAGGATTAAAACTTGCTTACATAGTTGAACATAAAACCGGATCGGAATTAAGTAATTACATACTGATACAATTTAGATACATAATGAGATCAAAAGAGGTAGTTACATAAAAATTTACCTCATAAAATAAAAATAAACATAATGGAATACATATTAATGTTGTTAGAATGAAATACGAATCACATAAAAACAGAAGCCGATAATTCAATAAAAAAAATGTACACAGCAAAAATTAAAATAAACACATTAGTATACATATTAGTATTAGATTACAATTGAGTAGGATATACATAATTAAAACAGAAACCGACAATTGAATAAAATGTACACAAAAAATAGATTAATAATAATAATAAAACAACACAGTGGGATACATATTGGCGTTAAGTGATAAATAAAGACAATTTAGATTAAAAAAATAAAAATAAAATATAAAAATAAATACAGTAGAATACATTCTATTAAATATTTGCAACGCGTTAGGTCTGGCAACTCATCATAAGATAGTTTTCTAATTTACATTTAAAGGAAATTAAAGTTCGGCAGTCCTTGACTTCAGGCGGCAGAGAATTCCAGTGACGAGAAGTAGCAACAGTGAAAGATGAAGAATAAAGAGATGATGTGTGGAGTGGTATTTCTAGCGTGTTATATTGTGACCGAGTATTTAAGTTATGATACCGAGAAAGACTGTGGAATCGGATAGATAAGTAAGAGGGGGTAGAGGTGTGCAAAATTCGGTATAAGAGAGAATTTCTGTCTTAACTGACTGTGTTTATGCTATGTCGTCTCAAGTGGACGTCGTGTAGCATGATGACTACATAACCAAAAGCCACATTATCATATTTATGGATGTCTAATGTTAGTTCATTGTCCTTAAAAGTGAGGACATAACAGATCAAAGGACCCAGTCCTTGAAGGCAGATGACAGCGAACTTTCTGGCTTAAGATTCTCGTGTTAAGACATCGACCAAAGGCCTTGCAAGTTTTAGTGCCGCCTTTGTTGTCACGGATGCAGAAAACGTATATTCGCGTGAACAATCCGTGAATATATATTTTTTTGCAATATTACTTGGAACTATACCGGAAATGAACTCCGTGCTGTGGCTGTGGGAAAGTTTTCGCGAGTATTGTTTATGGTTAACCACCTGTCCGCGTGGAGGCGCGCAGATCGGCAATCAGTGCAGCTCTGGGATTCAGTTGAGCATCGGACAGGCGCGCGGGAGGTGTTGTGTGCGCCATGGCAAGTGCTTCACGGTGCCGAGGTGCTGTTTACGTTTCCTGCGTGGTGTGAGTGAGTGTTGTTTGTTCGAAGATGCTGATCCGACTACTTATTTTCTCGACGCTAGTCCTCGCTGTGAACCTGGTTGCAGGATTATTCGCCAAAGACTCTTCCATACCAGGTTGGTGCACCACATAATTATCTTATATACTAAAGTTGCTATAGTGACAAGCAAGAGATATGTAGACGTTGCCATAGGGATAGCAAAAAATGAATTACAAAAAAAAAAAAAAGACTACGTCTACATTTATTTCATAGTTTATGGGATTTTATTGACAGATTTTCGTAACTCAACATCTATGCTAAAGGGAGTGTGTGAAGAATTGAGAATTACACTACACGTATTTTATTTTCTAAACGTCGATTGTCATTGCCAGTTGAATTCGAGGGCAAAGTGCGAAGATGAAAGTGACAAAACCTTCACTGAAAGTGTCACTCGATATTCACACGTATGTGTGACGTAAATATTCAAATCGAACATTTGTTTCTTTTTAACTCTGTTATTTAACAATGTTGTATCAACTACTAGGTTATATTTTAGTGGTGATAGCGAGATGGTATTTGGCGAGATGAGGCCGAGAATTCGCCATAGATTACCTGACATTCCCCTCGGAAAGAAACCCAACCAGGTAATGAGACCAAGCGGGGATCGAACTGGCGCACGAGCGCAACTCGAGATCGGCAGGTAAGCACCTTAGCCGACTGAGCTATATGTGTGTTACCGTACCGATACCCCTGTCATTGGCTGAGGTTTCAACAATAGCGCTTAATAACAAATGACATCTCCAAGGGGTCGAACCAAACTCCTTGCTTAGAGTAATCTTGAAATCTATTATACTTACTAACACCATTTGAAATATCATAACAATGCTAAACAATGTCTGTTATCCCTATTTCACGTTACCGATCCCTCTGTTATATTGCAAATCTGGCTTTCAGGTATAGCTCCCTGTGAAACTGATTTCAATAATTTCAAGGGGAAAATTGTTCCCGCGCCAGGTATCGAATTCGGGACGTTTGGCTGAGCGCGTAAACGCTCTACCGACTGAGCTACCCAGGAACGTACCAGCGACCGGCTCAATTCTTTCCCATTTATATCCATTACAATATATTTCCGTACTTTTCCCTCAACCAATACACAGCAAATTCGGGGCAACTTCCAACGCTCGTCCCTGCATTATTTCCTTGGTATTACCACCTTCACTCAGACGACGGATAAACAGAGCAGATGGTAGAGCGTCGTAAAATAACTAATTTAAAACACTTAATATAACCTAACCTAACCTAATTTAACCTAGCCAAACATAAGTAACCTAACCTAACCTAACCAAAACTAATATAACCTAATTTAACCTAGCCACACCTAAATAACCTGTCCAAAATTAATCTAGCCTAATTTAACCTAACCAAACATAACTAACCTAACCTAAACTAATCTAGCCTAATTTAACCTAACCGAACATAAATAACATAACCTAAGCTAATTCAACCTAATTTAACCTAGCCAAACATAAGTAACCTAACCTAACCTAACCAAAACTAATATAACCTAATTTAACCTAGCCACACCTAAATAACCTGTCCAAAATTAATCTAGCCTAATTTAACCTAACCAAACATAACTAACCTAACCTAAACTAATCTAGCCTAATTTAACCTAACCGAACATAAATAACATAACCTAAGCTAATTCAACCTAATTTAACCTAGCCACACATAAGTAACCTAACCTAACCTAACCAAAACTCATATAACCTAATTTAACCTAGCCACACCTAAATAACCTGTCCAAAATTAATCTAGCCTAATTTAACCCAACCAAACATAACTAACCTAACCTAAACTAATCTAACCTAATTTAACCTAGCCACACCTAAATAACCTGTCCAAAATTAATCTAGCCTAATTTAACCCAACCAAACATAACTAACCTAACCTAAACTAATCTAACCTAATTTAACCTAACCGAACATAAGTAACATAACCGAAGCTAATTCAACCTAATTTAACCTAGCCACACCTAAATAACCTAACCTAAACTAATCTAGCCTAATTTAACCTAACCAAACATAAGTAACCTAACCTAAACTAATCTAGCCTAATTTAACCTAACCAAACATAAGTAACCTAACCTAAACTAATCTAACCTAATTTAACGTAGCTACACCTAAATAACCTAACCTAACCTAAACTAATCTAGCCTAATTTAACCTAACCAAACATAAGTAACATCACCTAAACTAATCTAACCTAATTTAACCTAGCCACACATAAATAACCTGTCCAAAATTAATCTAGCCTAATTTAACCTAACCAAACATAACTAACCTTACCTAAACTAATCTAACCCAATTTAACCTAGCCACAACTAAATAACCTGTCCTAAACTAATCTAGCCTAATTTAACCTAACCAAACATAAGTAACCTAACCTAAACTAATCTAACCTAATTTAACTTAGCCACACCTAAATTACCTGTCCTAAACTAATCTAGCCTAATTTAACCTAACCAAACATAAGTAACCTAACCTAAACTAATCTAACCTAACCTAACCTAATTTAAACAAGCCACATCTAAATAACCTAACCTAAACTAATCTAGCCTAATTTAACGTAACCAAACCTAAATAACCTGTCCTAAACTAATCTAGCCTAATTTAACCTAATCAAACATAAGTAACATAAATTAAACTAATCTAACCTAACCTAACCTAACCTAACCTAACCTAATTTAAACAAGCCACACCTAAATAACCTAACCTAAACTAATCTAGCCTAATTTAACCTAATCAAACACAAGTAACCTAACCTAAACTAATCTAGCCTAATTTAACCTAGCCACACCTAAATAACCTAACCTAAACTAACATATCCTAATTTAACCTAACCAAACATAAATAACCTAACCTAAACTAATCTAACCTAATTTAAACAAGCCACACCTAAATAACCTAACCTAAACTAATCTAGCCTAATTTAACTTAACCAAACATAAGTAACATCACCTAAACTAATCTAACCTAATTTAACCTAGCCACACCTAAATAGCCTAACCTAAACAAATCTAGCCTAATTTAACCTAACCAAACATAAGTAACCTAACCTAACCTAAACTAATATAACGTAATTTAACCTAACCACATCTAAATAACCTAACCTATTCTAATCTAACCTAATTTAACCTAATCAAACATAAGTAACCTAACCTAAATTAATCTAACCTAATTTAACCTAACTAAACATAAGTAACCTAACCTAAACTAATCTACCCTAGTATAACCTATCCACACCTAAGTAACCTAACCCAAACTAATCTAACCTAATTTAACCTAACTAAACATAAGTAACCTAACCTAAACTAATCTACCCTAGTATAACCTATCCACACCTAAGTAACCTAACCCAAACTAATCTAACCTAATTTAACCTAACTAAACATAAGTAACCTAAACTAATCTAACCTAATATTACCTAAACACATCTAAGTAACCTAACCTAAACTAAACGAGATAACTGAAAAAACGATACAGCCATATCTCACCCTACTGATGAATCAAAGATAGCAACGATGACGTAGGCCTAATATAATAATTATACATGTGTAGCATACCAACAGTCTCAACAAACCTAACCTAACCTGTCACTGATTTTCGTCCTTTCGAAAACTTTCAATCCACCAAAAAACGTAGAGTTCCATATCGTATTCTCCAGTAGACCCAACTAAATTGACCTAAATGAACTAAACTAATCTGACCTAACCTAAGAAAACCTAAATAAGCTAACTTAAATTAAACTAACCTTATCCAACTTAAAATTACCTACACTAACCTAAACTAACCTAACCAAACCTAAATTAACCTAACCTGAATTAGTGTCCTTTTCTCTGTTTGATGTAAGCTAAGTTAAGCTCATGCGTACTGCCAAAACTAGCGATCATTTCCGGCGTGAGTAATTATGTAATAAGCATCGGCCAGGCCATCATATTTCCGCAATAGAGGTCCAGGGAACATACTTTCCCGTTAGAGTGTAAAGAGGCTGACAAAATGCTAATCATAAGAAAACGTTGAAATTTTAATTAAAGTATATGTATAGACCTATATTTGGTCATGTATGTTCCCTGAACTCTATCTGTGTATGACACACAAGGGATAAAAGCAAGCCTAAGGTCAAGGATCCTGGGTCCAGTCCTCGAAAAACCAAGTCAAGTCATATTGTTTGATGGAATGAGGAAAAAATTAGAGTTAGATGGATTGTGCTAGAATGTTTAAATTTGTAGGGATATAGGACAGCTCTGAGAAAACTCTTTTACTGAACAAAATAACTGTGAGGGCATTCCTCTGTCGAAAACTTCCGAAGATACGGACGGATGCAGTCCTTTAAATCAGAGAACCAAGCACACTAACTTTCATTATCATAGTAATAATTTGTTGGTTCTTAGTGAACTTGTCATTGTATGTTTATATCTATGTATTGTAGGCCTATATGAAAACGAATATTCTCGCAGTTGTGTTTCAGACTACAGCATCACTAATTCTGAGCTTATTCAATACCCGTCAGTGATATTTGTCGGAATAGCTGCAGTATAATTCGCCTTTTCCACAGTTATGTAGAAGTAAACACAAGCATACACCCTTACGAGGAGAAAGAAGGTTTGTAATAACTTTTCGGGCATTGAATACAAATCAAGGAAACAAAGTCTGGCTCCCGGGCATGCTGCCAGAGCGACTGCGCAATAGTTCAGCTGAAGATTGTTCTGTCCTGCATGCTTGCACGCCAATACAGCGAATTGAAAACGTCATGAAACGAGAGTTCTGTACTATACTTCTCTGCTACGTCAAATTGATCACTTCCCTAGTTCAAATAGGAATTACTGAACAAGCTGAAAACTTGAAACTTATAAAGTACAAATATGGTTGTTAAAACTGTGACCCAGGACAGGCAAAAGAGGAGAGTCATACTGTTGCCTAAACTGTGGAAGGACAGTTCGATGGTAATGGATACATTGTTGTTAAAACTATGGAGAGTACAAATAGAAGACAAGGGACACCTTGTTGATAATAGATTATAGACAGGTTAAATAGAAGACAAGAAACTCATTGTTATCATTGTGAACAGGACAAATAGAAGCCAAGGGACATATTGCTGTTAAATTGTTGATTTTACAAATAGAAGCCAAGAGATCCATTGTTGTTAAGATAGCGGACGGAATAAATAGAAGCCAAGGGACCCATTGATATTAAGAATGTGGACACAAGAAATGGAAAATGAAGGACGCATTGTTGTTAAAATTGTGAACAGATTGAATAGAAGCCAAGGAATTCATTGTTGTTAAGATTGCGGACAGAATAAATAGATGTCAATGGACCAATTTCTGTTAAGATTGTGTAGAGAATAAATGAAAACTGAAGAACGCGTTGTTGTTAAAATTGTGGACAGAATAAATAGAAGCCAAGAAATTCATTGTTGTTAAGATTTCGGACAGAATAAATGGAAACTAAAGAACGCATTGTTGTCAAGATTGCGGACAGAATAAATAGAAGTCAAGGAATCCATTGTTGTTAAGATTGTGGACACAATAAATAGAAGCCAAGGGAACTACTGATGTTAAGATTGTGGACAAAATAAATGGAAACTGAAGAACGCATTGTTATTAAAATTGTGGACAGATCAAATAGAAGCCAAGAAATCCATTGTTGTTAAGATTGCTGACAGAATAAATAGAAGCCAAGGAATCCATTGTTGTTAAGATTGCTGACAGAATAAATAGAAGCCAAGGAATCCATTGTTGTTAAGATTGCTGACAGAATAAATAGAAGTCAAGGAATCCATTGTTGTTAAGATTGTGGACACAATAAATAGAAGCCAAGGGAACTATTGATGTTAAGATTGTGGACAAAATAAATGGAAACTGAAGAACGCATTGTTATTAAAATTGTGGACAGATCAAATAGAAGCCAAGAAATCCATTGTTGTTAAGATTGCTGACAGAATAAATAGAAGCCAAGGAATCCATTGTTGTTAAGATTGCTGACAGAATAAATAGAAGCCAAGGAATCCATTGTTGTTAAGATTGCTGACAGAATAAATAGAAGTCAAGGAATCCATTGTTGTTAAGATTGTGGACACAATAAATAGAAGCCAAGGGAACTATTGATGTTAAGATTGTGGACAAAATAAATGGAAACTGAAGAACGCATTGTTATTAAAATTGTGGACAGATCAAATAGAAGCCAAGAAATCCATTGTTGTTAAGATTGCTGACAGAATAAATAGAAGCCAAGGAATCCATTGTTGTTAAGATTGCTGACAGAATAAATAGAAGCCAAGGAATCCATTGTTGTTAAGATTGCTGACAGAATAAATAGAAGTCAAGGAATCCATTGTTGTTAAGATTGCTGACAGAATAAATAGAAGCCAAGGAATCCATTGTTGTTAAGATTGCTGACAGAATAAATAGAAGCCAAGGAATACATTGTTGTTAAGATTGCTGACAGAATAAATAGAAGCCAAGGAATCCATTGTTGTTAAGATTGCTGACAGAATAAATAGAAGCCAAGAAATCCATTGTTGTTAAGATTGCTGACAGAATAAATAGAAGCCAAGGAATCCATTGTTGTTAAGATTGCTGACAGAATAAATAGAAGCCAAGGAATCCATTGTTGTTAAGATTGCTGACAGAATAAATAGAAGCCAAGGAATCCATTGTTGTTAAGATTGCTGACAGAATAAATAGAAGCCAAGGAATCCATTGTTGTTAAGATTGTGGACAGAATAAATAGAAATCCATGCTCACATTGTTGTTAAAACCGTGGTCAAAGAAATAAAAGCCAAGGGTTTCATTATTTTTCGTAGTAATGATGAACACAGCTCGCTGGTCCGGGCCTGCAGTGCTTGTTGCCTGCAGTTGTGAATGTGCAGCCAGCTTATCTAGCCGCGGTCGTAAAGAGTTTACTGCTTGCTTCGTGCTTTATGCTTCGAGGAAGTGGGGAAGCCTTCGTCCTGCCCAGTCGTCAGATGTAACTTACGTTGAATAGGGTAAAGGTTGGTAAAATTGTGATATGAGTAATGTTGGGATAGTTCTTTTTGAGAATTTATTACAATTTTACTGAGCGAGAGGAAGATCGGTTTTTTTCGTCAACGTATTAAGGGAATGTTCGTGGACAAGTTTCTGCACAAAACTTGTCCTTTTCTCGCTCAGTAAAATCTATATATATAATTTGAACTGGTAATGGAAATTACGGGAAAACGGCTGAACGGATTTTAATAAATGACTCCTCATTTTGAAGCTTGGAACTCAAAGTTTTTCAGAAAAATAGTAGTTTTCAGTGAAATGTCAATTTTTCAACATAATTTTCCTATTTTATAAAATCCATCTGTCGTCAGTTTTGAGAACTAGCTAATTGCATTTCAGAATAAAACAAAATACATACTACAGTAAACAATATTACACGAAGGCCATGATCTGTGAGAATGCTGACATATTTAGAGCTCAAATTCAATTGGTTATTAAAAACTTAACTTACTAAAAATAAATTACAGCTTCGATTCTGTGGTGTGTAATTTTCTGGGTACAGCTGTGTATTGGATATTAAAAACTACAAAACTTGAGGTGGTTCGATGACATTATTACCATTAGAAATAAAATACAGTATTATTGTAGTTAATGTCATGACATAACTATTTTTCATTAATTATACATATTAATGCTATATTGATGATATGAAAGTGAAACGTTTTAGGGTTATATAAGCAGATGTAGAGAATAACTTAAATTAGATTTTGATTTCTATATTTTACTGAGTGGCGGCTATGTAGTATATATAGTATATGTTACTGAAAGCTATAAAACTTACGTAAGACAATAATATTATTAAAAATCAAATATTTTTATAGTTATTAATCAAGTGAGGTTGGGTCTTTTTCATATATTTAATGGCGGTGTGTGGTGTAGATATTTATATGCGTGGTTCTCTTCAGTATTGGCTCGAGAGAGAGTATCTTTCATTGTTATGGAAGCAAATAACTTTCAGAATGTCTGGTATTCTTCACTGAAAATAAATCTGAAAAATGTTTATTTGAACGTCTAATGAACTTAGTTCTTAGCATTTGCTGCACAAGTCACTAGTTCCAATAAATTCTCAAAAAGAACTATCACAATATTACTCGTATCACAATATTACTAACCTTTACCCTACATTTCAGAGTGGAATGGGATAACTATGACCTAATTATATTACACTATCAAATTTCTGTGTCACAGAATATGATAAAATTCTTGATCAATTATATATGATCAAATGTTATATTTTGAGTATATTATACACTATGTCAAAGCTTTTATCATATCTTTCATCGCAGTTCTAATAATGGATCCACAACAGTTCTATGCATTGTTGCAACTGTAAATGCAGTAATATTTATTGCAGTAATACAAAAAAAGAAATTAAAGAAAAAACGTATTGGGTTAGAGATTCTATTAGGGAGAAAAGATACAAAAGAAATCCATCAAACTCTACTAACAGATCTTTAGTGTGAAGATATGAAATCATATACTAAGTATTTAAGAATGGATGATGAAACATTTCATGTGACTCATAATGTGATATTAAACGTTTTGTGGTTTTCACAGACCATGTGCACTTAATGTCCGCCATTTTCTTTTTTCTTAGTCATAGGTTTTATCAAAGTTATGATGATTACCATAACTGTTATCACAGAATTATGTCACAGCTAGATGTATTTTATTGTATTGTATTGTATTTATTAACATTCTATGGTATTCATACATGCTTACAGCTAGAATATGGAACAAGTCAAAAAACTTAATACTATTATAAAGTCTTAATTTATAGTCACAGTCTAGATGAAATATATACAGACGAGATTTACAATATAGTCTACTAGTACAACACAAAGTTTTAGTATCAATTTCATGAAGTGTTATTGAATGTCATGAATTCACCTACAGAATAGAAGGCGTGAGAAATTAGGTACTTCTTTAATTTGGCCCTAAATAATTTTATATTTTGAGTTTCATTTTTTATATCGATAGGGAGGCTATTAAACATTTTTACTGCCACATAACGCACTCCTTTTTGATAGCACAATAGACTTGCCGATGGAGTATGAAAGTCATTTTTTGATGTGATCGAAGATGCCATATTACACTGTAAAAGATTTTATCATATATATATATATATATATATATATATATATTATCGAACTTCTGTGACACAGAAATTTGATAGTGTAATATAGGCCTAAAAAAGAGAATGTAACGTCCGTCACATTCTGCCTTTCTCTAATGATAGGTGTTTATCTTTGGTAGCATTTTTTTCTCTCTCCTGATTCCCACACCTCTTCTTCTTCTTCTTTTTTTTTTTTTTTTTTGAGTAATATATTTTAGGACGGATATCAACGGAAGCTGATACTCATCCCGTCTTTACAGATATATAAAGTGTCTAAAACTTGTTTGAGAACACTTCTTGACCAGTTTACTCAGTATTCATTTGTCTTTATGTTTATTTTACAACTTTTCCTTAGTAGTTATTTCACACATTATCTTATGACAGGTTCATAAACCGCATATGTTCTTGTTCTATTGTGTCAAGTCTTCTTGTAGCTTGAAATCCAAACAAAATAAATATGCATTAATCAGCAATAATGTCTAATACTGGTTGTACTTTAAAATGTCATGTGTCAAGATACGAGTACTGTACTATCAGGGGAGCATGTACACCGAATTTTGGCAAAAAAATGAAATTTGATTTTTATCGTTTTTCGGTAGTTTCGTATGTGCAAAATGATGTGATTTTATTTCTTCTAATTCTCAGTTTTTAGCACTATTTATCTGTCATTTTCAGCCATTTCTACTTGCACTGGTTACACCCCTTACTGCTTCAGCACCCTCATGTTTAGAACTCCGTATCTCTAAGGGCCGATTTTAATCTTAGATCAGAGGTTAAATTGATCCTTGTTGTAGCTGAACTTGGAATTTTGTGTTGTATAAAGTCTAATCTGAGATTAATTTGCCTTAAACTAAAGTCAACTTTGACTGAAGAAATTTCTCCGATTAAGTTAGATGATCCAAGTTCAGTTATTTCTTTTCTGTTTGAAATATACGAGTGACAGATTATTAATGGATATGATAGGTACATTCATAAATTTTCAATTAACTGTATTACTAAAATAAAAATTGTCGTTTTATAAAACTTTATTATGTTTATTAGTATCAAACACCATAACATGATAACAATTTGGAGAACAGTAAACTTTCTTCTTATTGTCTCTATTATTTACATTGCACAAAACAAACCAGTGTCTCCAACAGAGTGTACGGAAAGTCGCCAAAAATTTGTTGTAAAGTCGCTAGTTTTCTCATTATCAAAAAAGAAAGATTAAATTTTTTCACTATGGGGTGCTAAAAAGGTGGCTAAATCCCTATTTAAGCAATATAAAAATTAAAAGAAATTGTTGTTGAAAAAGAGTTAAAGTCGCTAGATTGGCAACACTGAACAAGCTTGTACAACATGGTCCGCGCATCACATATTTCACCTGTTTATGCGAAGTTGCCAAATCCTTTTCACGTGAACTTAGATTGGATTTTAACCAAGGTAATTTGATCGCAGAAAAGTTTTATACAATAGAAGAAGTGTCTGAACCCGATTCACTTTTCGATCTTCGATCAAAGTTGATCTTTAGTCAGGGAGTTTTATACAATTGGGCCTAAGACTACTAATGCTACATTTTGTTATGAAAGCACCTCCAATTTGAAGGTATTTTTAATGATATTGTATTGGTACCACTGAAGTACAGCTTTAGTGTTTTGTCTTGTCTTGTGTTTACAAATAAGTGTTGCACACGCTGCTGTATTATGACAACTTTTGTCTTAATTTTTTGTGACGTTGTGCACTTTTCTCAGAGAGTTTTGTACTTACCTAGAAGGCTGAAACTAATATGCAATATCAATGTGATGGCTAAAAGAATTAAGATTATTTCCATCTTCAGCACAAATAAAAAAATAATAATAATTTGTAGTAATCCTTAATACAACAAATCAAAATTCAAATTCAAATTCAAATTTATTCACAATTTACATTTGAAATGAAGACATATGAATACATACCCGAAATGAGCATATGCTCGTGCTCGGGTACAGTCCAGTAGTCTACATAAATTTTACAGAGATCAATAATTATGTTGATGATAGAAATAATAGTAACAATAATAATAATAATAATAATAATAATAATAATAATAATAATAATAATAATAATAATAGAATAACCGTGACGAAAATAATACAAAGATAGTAATACAAATTAATTCATTAATAATAATAATAATAATAATAATAATAATAATAATAATCATCATCATAATCATAATAATATTAATAATAATAATAATAATAAAACAAAAATATTTACAATAATAAAATAAATACTAAGATGGATAAAATAAAATATAAAACCACTTAGCGAGCGTTAACACAACTTAAATAAGCATATAATAACCAGGAAAAAAATGACGAACTCGAAAATCAACAGAAAAGTTCGATATATCGCAGACGACAGCAACCGCCGTATTGACATTGTGTTGTGCATTATTGATAGTAGGGGGGAGCCGAAGGTCTACGTAACTGCCGTTCTCTTCGAATCTTCTCGTACAATCATGGGAAGTTAATGCTGAAAAAGAAAATGTCTATGAGTCAAACTGTTCATTATTACCAGGATAAATACAAATAATACTGAAATATATTAATCGAGTTTCAATTATAGATCTCCCCTTTTGTGCAAGAGGTATCATATCAAAATATTTTATGAATGGAGTGGAAAATATAAATTTCAAGAACTCTCTAGTGACAAGATATAGAGACAAGTACAATCAAGTGTATCTGTGGCGATGCTAAGAAATCATTTATTGGAGATATACACTGTTATTAATTAAGAAAATGATCTATTTATATTTATTATAATGTTTTATCTTATAGGTTGCATGCATCAGGTAAATACAATAAATATTAGTATCATATAATGCTAGTAACACTTAAAATAATAATAAAATTTATCAAATATCATACAAACATTTTCACTTTATTTTTAAACTTAATGTTATTAATGATTTCTTTTTTCTTCTTCTTTTTTTTTTTTTGCCAATCGCTGAGTGGAATTTTAAATTTATTTAGCCGGTTGTATACATAAAGGTATGTTATGTAAAGGTATGTTATGTACATAAAGGTATGTTATGTATACCCTATATACTCAATTTTTCTACATTTATATCTTTTATAACTATTGAGAAAAGTGTACACAAAATTGAGGAATTTAACATTAGTTTATAATTAACGGTACAGTAGATAACAATCATTCCAGGTTAATTCAGTAGTCAAACGTTGTCTTGTTTCGAACAAAAAATTTCAGACAGTTCGATTATTAGGATCAAATCTGTGGTAATCCAATTATACGCATTTTTTTTTTTTTTTCAAATTTTTCATAAACCATAACTACTCATATCTTCCCTTAGGTTAGTTTCACTTTCTTTGCTCTAAATTCAAAGCTCCCGTCCGTGGATCATCATAATGACTGAATTATAATCTATTGCTCTTTGCGCAAGGTTTCATTAAACTGACTTATTTCATATTTCACCAAAATTCACACCTGCACCAATCCAACAAAATTCCCATAAAAACTATGACAGTTTCTGATTAATATGCTTAAAACCGCATCCAGATATCGTATCTCAATAATTTGTTATTTACATCTGAAGTTGTAAAGGTTTCATGAGAACATCCTGTATATTTAGCGGCGCTTGCAAATACAGAAGGCGCTAGGCTAGACTGTCGCACTGCAATACTCGACTGTGTTGAGATCTGCGCAGGATGCTGCGAGATATGAAACGTGGAAGAGAACGGCCAGAAACAGACGAAACACCGAGGAAGAAAATGTTACGTCACCGCGTCCATTGTTCAGACATTACCATAATGAGTTCCGCATGACAAACCGCTCGTCCAAGCAAGCAGAAGTGTCCAGCAGGGAAGAATACAGGGGAGTGACTGAGATTGTTAACTGATTGATTAGTGACTGACTGATGGACTGGATGACTGAGTAACACACTGATTGATTAACTGTGTGATTGATTGATTGACTAACTGTGTTACCGACTGTTTTTAACTAACTGATTGTTAATACTACTATATCTTCTTTTTATATTGCTTGTATTATTTTATTTCTATTTCTCTTGTTTGTTTTGTAATTATATATGCTTTATTCTGTATATTTAAGTTTAAATAAAAAAAAAGTGGTAATTGATTAACAGACTGGCCGATTATCTGTATGACTGACTGATTAACTGATTAATTCTCTGGTTGGCTAACTCATTAACTGATTAATTCTCTGGTTGACTAACTCATTAACTGATTAATTTTCTGGTTGACTAACTCATTAACTGATTAATTCTCTGATTGACTAACTCATTAACTGATTAATTCTCTGGTTGACTAACTCATTAACTAATTAATTCTCTGGTTGACTAACTCATTGACTGATTAATTCTCTGGTTGACTAACTCATTGACTGATTAATTCTCTGGTTGACTGGCTGATTAATTGGTTGGCTGAGTAACAGACTGGCAGATTATCTGTATGACTGACTGATTAATTGATTAGTTCTCTAGTTGACTGACTGATGAAGACTAACTATTTAACTAACTGATTAACTTGTTAACTGAGCAACAGACTTACAGATTATCTATATGAATGACTGATTAACTGATTAATTCTCTGGTTGACTGACTGATTTGATTATTTCTCTGGTCGACTGACAGTTTACCTGGTTGATTAACTACTTAACTGAGTAACAGACACAGATTATCTGTAAGACTGACTGATTAAGTGGTTAGTTCTCTGGTTGACTGATTGATTGACTGATTAATTCTCTGGTCAACTAACTGTTAAACTGGCAGATTAACTAGTTAACTCAGCAACATTCCCAAAGATTATTATCTATATGAACGACAGATTAACTGATTAGTTCTCTGGTTGACTGATTGTTTAACGGCTGATTAACTATTTAACTGAGAAACATTCTTACAAATTATCTACATGACTGACTGATTAATTGTTTAGTTCTCTGGTTGACTGATTGATTAACTGATTAATTCCCTGGTTGACTGACTGTTTAACTGGCTGATTAACCAGTTAAATGAGCAACAGACTTACAGATTATATGTATGAATGGCTGATTAATTGATTAGGTCTCTGGTCGACTGACTGTTTAACTGGCTGATTAACTAGTTAACTGAGCAACAGACTTATCGAATGTGTATGTGACTGACTGATTAATTGATTAATTATCTGGTTGACTGATTAACTAGCTGATTGACTGGATGACTGAGTGAGACTGACGCACTGAGTGTCGAGTGACTCATTGACTATGTGTCAACTGACAGACTCATTCACTCACTAACTGACTGGCTGAGTGAGTGAGTGAGTGAGTGAGTGAGTGAGTGAGTGAGTGAGTGAGTGAGTGAGTGAGTGAGTGAGTGAGTGGATCACTGAATGGCTTACGAGTGAGTGAGTGATTGAATAACTGAATGATTCGGTGACAGACTTATTACTGACTGATTGACTCCATAAGTAAGTAATATCGAGACTGATTTACTGAATGTCTAATTATGTGATTGAGTGACAGATTTATTGATTGGATGACTGAATGACTAATTGTTTGGGTGACTGACCTAAGACAGACTGATTGACTAATTTTCTAATTGAATTATAGATTTACTGAGTGTGATATTAACTGAGTGGCTGATTGCGAAACAATTCCTGATTATTTCACAGACTGACTGATTCATTAAATGACTGAATGACTGATTTGTTCAGTGACTAACTGATTGAGTGAGTGATTGATTTAGTGGTTCGCCGAATGATTGAGTAATTGATCTACTGAATATCTGACTGAAAGAATGAGTGATTGAGGCACTGACTCTTTGACTGATTGTTGACTCACACTGACTGAAAGACTCCATTCGACAGTGTATGTTCAATAAGAGTGGAATTTTAAGACACTATCAAGCAGGTTTCCTCCAGTTTGCCCAGCCATAATCCCGTTCCTTTCACACCCATTATCACCGGTAAAGTAAACAGCTGGAAACTGTTGCACGGCCCCAAGACACCTTGGAGTACAGATGGCCCCGACGCCTGAGTTGGAGGTTACGAATTGTGCAGCTTGTGAATTGCTACCTGAGTAACAACTTAGGCAAACGTTCGCGTACCGCTCTGAAAACACACTAGGACAAACAGCTCGTTAGAGTAATTATTGTCAAGTTTTCAGGTCAAGTGCCATCGCTGATAAAATATGAAAAGCACGACGTTGCGAAGGTTGTATTTACTTTCCACAGTAACAAGTTATTATGGATTTCAATCGGCACAGGAAGCAGTGATTTTTTTTCCTCCTAGGAGAGGAAGAACCCATTGCACTGCGATCATCGCATATGGGAATTATTTACTCTGCTACCCTCATTAGCCAGCCGTATTTTCACCTACACCAACTGACCACGCTAAAGTTCACTGCACACCCAGTTTCCGTGTATGCAATCCCACATTGTCTTATGTCATAGGCGAACCCGCTTCTTGCGTCGGCAGATGGCTATCGTAGAATTCTATCAAAGTTGAGAGTTGGTGGAATTATTTAAATACCTATACAGGGTGTTTTAGTGACTTTCGTTACGAACTTTTAAACTTGGTAGAGGTAACCAATATGAGTAATTATTCTACAGGAATCCATGTACAGGGACATCATTTTATTTTTACTTCAGTTTTTATTGTACCTGAGTTTTTGAATGTACTTCACTCCCACCCACTCTACTAGTGAACTTCCAACTTTTCTCCTCATAGAACCAAGCGTATACAGTCGAAGTCGCCGTAAGGTCATAGTAAACACAAACAGTATTGAGTTAGTGAGTACAGTACGTTTCAAATATGTTCGCGTTTTTCAGTGACGAAAGAGCTTTCAATACTGAATCATATTTTTGCACAGGTACTGTCGTCCGTTTAGCTGCGTCGCATCACGATTTCCCTCATCCGCAATTGTTTAAAATAACTTAAGTAAAAGTAATTAACTGTCACGTGATTTCCCCCCTTTCTACGATCCTGCGACATAACCACTTGGACGGACAGTATATAGCATGTCAGAGTAATGTTAACTGTGCGGGTCGAACTGAGATGAAGATTGAATTTACAGTATGTAAGGTACTCTTTTATACAATAATATAGAATTATTTCAACATGAGTTACTAGTACGAAGGACGAAACTGGCAATTGGAATTAGATGCAATAGTCTTTAGTGCGATAATATGCACAAAAGAACTGAAGCCTGTATCGAAATGAACGGCCACCATTTTCAAAAATGTGTTTAAATATCCATATTATAATTATTTTTCAATTTAACTTCATTCTCTATTGTACGCGAATGTGCTGTAGACAGTATAATATACACTGCATAATGAATACGTACGCATGGATAACTGAGTGCATGTGTAAAAACACTTATTGTTAATACTGTACTGTATTTTGATTAAACAAAAACCTAATGAAAATTATCAAACTCAAAATTACGATATCTCCTAGTTTATGTAAGTGGATGAAATACTTTTCTTCCCTCCTATGCCTAGTAAAGTGATTTTTTTGTATTTTACGCCAGAATCATTGAACTTCAATCGTGGAAGGGGGTAGCAAACGGTGTTTCCGGCCCTGAACTATTAATCCAAAGGTATAGCCAGGTTAATATTAAAAATGTTAGTAAAAATAAAACGATGTCCCTCTACATTAGAGGCAAAAAAAAAAAACCGGATCGACCTTGTAGCTGATTTCAGAGCCTTCTTCACTCCAGAGCATGATAGACTGGTAACTAAGACTTTCGTGGTTCGAATCCTGCCTGGGAAGGAAACTTTTTTTTGTTCCTTATTCAAATTTATTCCCAATACTTTTCGATTGCAGCGATATTTTGCTACTTAATTAAATTATTATTCCCAGAACATGAATTTTACCAGCAGGCGCTTGCCTGTTAGTCTAGAGTTGCGCTCGGGTGTGGGTTCGATTCCCGCTTGGACTGATTATACCTTATTTTATTTCAAGGAGTGCAGTTCGGTGGCTCCTTTGAACACCCACTTATAGATTTATGACTTCCTACACAAACACCTCTGACAATTCCATCCTGTCCCCTCGTCCCAACATTGCACAGTTGCCACAATCCTGGTGACCCTGAAATGAGACTGACGGGATTCTTGGAATTCGGAAAAGATGCAGCAACTCTGCCTCCACGTGCATTTGACGAGAGCCTGTCAATTCTTCTGAACGAAGGTTGTGATTGGTTACTGACAGGAGGAGACAAGATTTCCGTCATCGTAAGGAAGATATTTATTTATGACAACCAATTAGTAGGAGGCAATAGAAGGTCTGTCGGCAAAGTCCTTTCTATGAAACTGCACTCCATGAAAAAAAATAATACAGTATACCTGGTTGAGTTCTTTTTTCCCCCGAGATTTTCCCTAACCGTAAGACGAATGCCAGGTAATCTACGGTGAATCCTCGGTCTCCTCTCGCCAAATACCATCTCGCTATCACCAATCTCGTCAATGTTAAATAACCTAGTAGTTGATACTTACTTACTTACTTACAAATGGCTTTTAAGGAACCCGAAGGTTCATTGCCGCCCTCACGTAAGCCCGCCATCGGTCCCTATCCTGTGCAAGATTAATCCAGTCTCTATCATCATACACCACCTCCCTCAAATCCATTTTAATATTATCCTCCCATCTACGTCTCGGCCTCCCTAAAGGTCTTTTTCCCTCCGGTCTCCCAACTAACACTCTACATGCATTTCTGGATTCGCCCATACGTGCTACATGCCCTGCCCCATCTCAAACGTCTGGATTTAATGTTCCTAATTTTCCTAAGAAACTTATTCTCAAACACCCTTAACCTATGTTCCTCTCTCAGAGTGAGAGTCCAAGTTTCACAATCATACAGAACAACCGGTAATATAACTGTTTTATAAATTCTAACTTTCAGATTTTTGGACAGCAGACTGGAGCTTCTCAACCGAATAATAACACGCATTTCCCATATTTATTCTGCGTTTAATTTCCTCCCGAGTGTCATTTATATTTGTTACTGTTGCTCCAAGATATTTGAATTTTTCCACCTCTTCGAAGGATAAATCTCAAATTTTTATATTTCCGTTTCGGACAATATTCTGGACACGAGACATAATCATATACTTTGTCTTTTCGGGATTTACTTCCAAACCGATCGCTTTACTTGCTTCAAGTAAAATTTCCGTGTTTTCCCTAATCGTTTGTGTATTTTCTCCTAACATATTCACGTCATCCGCATAGACAAGAAGCTGATGTAACCCGTTCAATTCCAAACCGTGCCTGTTATCCTGAACTTTCCTAATGGCATATTCTAGAGCGAAGTTAAAAAGTAAAGGTGATAGTGCATCTCCCTGCTTTAGCTCGGAGTGAATTGGAAAAGCATCAATACAGCGTCGTTAAATAACAAAGTAAAAAGAAATCAACAATTGAAAGAGTCGAACGTGGTGCCTCAGACATTTCCTCCAGCTCGTTGGTATTCCGAGTCTTGGACAGTAATTTGTATTCTAGACAGCAAGTCACTTGCAGCGATTATATGTTGACAGTACTGCATATATACTTCGTGGAATGAGAAAGCATAACCAGGTGAATAATGTCACGGCCATTGCGGCCGACGCGCCAAGTGTGGGCGTCACAAGATCGTTATGGATGCGCGAGTTACGTCATCTCGGGTTTTTCTGTGAATTTCTGGCTTTATTTGGCGACCAACTGGCATGGCGCAGGTGTGCAGACGGGAACAGACCTGTCATCAGTTCAAGAAAATACCAGTGAAACAAATAAAAATGATCAGAAATATGAAGAATTTATATAGGCCTCTTTTGTTTAAAAAAGACAATTATATATTATCGGAGTGCTGCAGTTAATTTCCACTGAAAATTACTTTGAAGTTGTTCATAAAAAAAGGATACGACGGGAATAATTATGACGACTCTACACAAACAAATAAACTTAGAAACGTGAACAAGCTTGAGGCTGAAAAAAAACAGTCACGTTGTTGCAGACGATTAGAATTTATCTTTTCCTGGAGTCATAATCATCAACTTGCGTAAACAACGCTTCTAGAAATTCTGACGACATTGAATATGAATAGACCTAGTAATTTCAGGAAACAAAATTCCAGTTTTAGGCACTAAAATAGTCCTAAAAACAATCAATTAGGCCAGTGATTCCCAAAGTGGGGGTCGTATGAAGCAGTGGCGGCTCCTGCACATTTCTTAAGAGGAGGAAAGAAGTTAACAGCACGAAATGACACCTTCTTGAATGAAACATGCTACAAATTAGCTTTCATGTAAGACCAGGTAGTGTTGGGGTTGTCCTTCCCTTCTGTATAGCAATAATCTGTTCTTGTAAACTGAGTTTCCTAAATTGTCCAAAATATATTATGTTTTCACTTCCATTCATTGTTGAATAATTGCGCAAATTAACAATTACAAGGAAATTAACAACTTCGTAGCATTTTTCGAGCACACTACAGCATCACACGTGTTGGAAGAGACTAGCTACTAACTCGTAACCGGAACCGTTTTACGGAAATAGGAATGGGAATGGGAAATAATCTGAGGAAAGCGAGAACACTGCCCCCACGTGGTCTGTGTTGCCACATGTACATTTTACAAGTTCAGTATCACATGCTTTTAAAGAATGTCAGTTCTTGTAAAGTCATACTATCATTATTGTTCAAAGCTGCCGGTGGCCGATTAATTTTTTATGTTAAAAATGATGTAGTTTGGAGTACCTACTTTCAGTTTCAAATATATTTGTACAAAACTGACAACTTGGTTGTTGCCCTGTCTAGTAACCAATGAATAGAAGTGAATTTCAGGGGCCAACTGCGTAGAACTACTTCCTCTTTGTTTTACATAAACCCGACTTTAACTTTCAAATATCAACGAAAGTTTCAAACCATGAATAGTAGCCTATATAAAGTGCAATGAATAATATTTTTGATTTATAATTTTTAAAAAAGTTTACATGGTGTCTTTCATAGCGTTGCGTTAAAATTGTTTTTGTTGTGTCTCCTCCTAGATGTGTTATAGTCCGGTTGAATGCAACATCGTTAGGTGGCAGCAGTAGCGAGCTTGCTGCACGACCAGTCGGTTTCTATTTCCCGCCCATGACTGATTCAGAGGAGGATCTCCTCCCTCTCCGTTCATTTACTCGCTTTAAAACTCTGCTTCTTTCTCTGGTCGCTAGTGCACTGTTGTCTATGTGTGTTAACTGCAGTAGAGGAGGAGTGGAGTGACTTTCCTCCACACAAACAATCTCGCATCTTTCTCACAGTTTCTACAGCACATGAGCGCGCGTCGTTTAAAACTCGATCAACCGAGTTTTTCTTATAGCTGTGAACTTAAAAATTATCGAATCTTCCTCGAATTTCAAGGCACATATTTTATTTAGTATTTACTTTCAAAAGAAGAAAATGTGAGAAGGACGTTCCTCCCTTCCCTCCCCCGAGGAACCGCCACTGGTATGAAGAGCAGAGGTGACTCGCGAGATGGCTTACAAAAATGAAGTATAAAAACGTCTTATTAACATAAATTTATGTCGCATTTACAAACATAAATAATGTTGAAGGTTTTAAAATGTTTTAACGTGGGAAAGCTTAATGAAATATTAAACTTAATAAAATTGTAATTTAATCATAAGCTATTATTCGTACACAAATGGATTCCATTAATGAATAAGGGGGGCAATAAACAGTAAAATAGTTAATTTAACATAATCTATTCTGTCGTATTAATTTTAAAATGAATCCATTCTCCTAATAACATATTACTTACAAGACTACTTACTTACTTACTGCTTTTAAGGAACCCGGAGGTTCATTCCCGCCCTCACATAAGCCCGCCATCGGTCCCTATCCTGAGCAAGATTAATCCAGTCTCTATCATCATGTCCCACCTCCCTCGGTCGGGGAAAGTTACCTGGTTGAGGTTTTTTCCGGGGTTTCCCTCAACCCAATACGAGCAAATGCTGAGTAGCTTTCGGTGCTGGACCCCGGACTCATCTCACCTGCATTATCACCTTCATATCATTCAGACGATAAATAACCTAGATGTTGATACAGAGTCGTAAAATAATCCAATAAAATAAAATAAAAGAGAAAGATGACATAAATAAATGTAAGGAAGTCAGCTACCTAAAGGGGTTTGAAATATCTCGTGCTCTAAAACCTTTTAATAAAATAGAACTTCTAAAAATAGTAATGATTAAAATAGCTTAAATAACTTGTCCATGAGAAGTTTTTATTTTGAAAAAGTACGAATTTCTCGACCAAGTATTGAGAGAAGAATTTAGAAACTTCCTGATTATATTCAAGAGGAAGGTTAAAAAAGAAGCAAGAAAAATCGTATATTATTCACTGGCTCTTGATGACAGCAGTGACATTACTGATACAGCAAAGCTTGAGATTTTTATCCGCGGGATTGATCAAGATGTTAGTACAGGAGCCACCACTGGTTGTAGTTTTCATGCAAAGTATCTTTCCTCCGTCTCCTTACTTCATAGGCTGTCTGTCGCATGTAATAACTGCAGCTCGAGTTTTGATCACCGCTGGCGTAGGGCATTACCATTTCCATATGGTCAAATGGGAGAAATTCGAACTTATAAATTAATGTAAAGACATTTCTGAAGAACTGTAACTTCAATTGCAATTCCAGTTTTACGAGACACCTGTGTGTGTTAGGCTACTTAAATGTAACGGAGGTTTACACACACAAACCTTTTAAACAGGTCGCAAATATACATCCAAGGAGCCATCGATGTATAGATTTATGGCTACTGCATACAGTATATGTTTGCGGAGGGATAGAGAGGGGAGAGGTGAGGTACATGAGCGGGGGGAGGGGCGGTGCTCCACATTTTAACCAATCATTGTTCTCCCTAACATTTCTTGCTACAAGGAAAAAGAGAAACCGAAATATAAATAAATAACGAAAAATAATAAATGATAAAGAAAGAAAAACCACGTGAGACGGGATTTAAGGACATATCTATGATTGCTTGTAATGAATTTATTTTAGTTGGTTATTTAAGACCGCTGTATCAACTACTAGGTTATTTAGCGTCAATGAGATTGGTGATAGCGAGATGGTATTTGGCGAGATGAGGCCGAGGTTTCGCCATAGATTACCTGACATTCACATTACGGTTGGGGAAAACCACGGAAAAAACCCAACCAGATAATCAGTCCAAGCGGGGATTGAACCCGCGCCCGAACGCAACTTCAGATCAGCAGGCAAGCGCCTTAACCGACTGAGTCACGCCGGTGGCCTTGTAATGAACCTATAAAGGAATTAATGTAATGGAATTAGGATAAATAAATACAATTTGCTGTAAGATTTAAGTGTGTTTAGTGAACAAAATGAACTAAGCTAAAACAATAAATCCTCCGATAACAATAAATTATTTATTTTTAGGCTACATTTCTGCCCAAGGGCAGATCTTTTACTGCAAACCCAGCATTCTCCAGATCCTTCTTATTTTCTGTCTTCTTAGTCTCCGTATATCTTAATGTCGTCTATGATCTGATATCTTCTTCTACCCCGAACTCTTCTCCCGTTCACCATTCCTTCCAGTGCATCCTTCAGCAGGCAGTTTCTTCTCAGCCAGTGATCCAACTAATTCCTTTTCCTCTTTCTGATCAGTTTCAGCATCATTCTTTCTTTACCCACTCTTTCCAACACAGCTTCGTATCTTATTCTGTCTGTCCATTTCACACGCTTCATTCTTCCCCTTATCCACATTCCAAACGCTTCTAGTCGTTTCCATTCACTTCGTCGTAGTGTCTATATTTCTGCCCCATACAATGCCACACTTCACACAAAGCACTTCACTACTCTCCTCCTTATTTATTTTTTCCAGAGATCCGCAGAAGATGCTCCTTTTCCTATTAAAAGCTTCCTTTGCCATTGCTATCCTCCTTTTGACTTCCTGGCAGCAGCTGATGTTACTGCTTATAGTACACGTCATCAGCATAAACAAGCAGCTGATGTAACCCCTTCAATTCCAAACCCTATCTGTTATCCTGGACTTTCCTAATGGCATATTCTAGAGCGCAGTTAAAAAGTAAAGGTGATAGTGCATCTCCTTGCTTTAGTCAGCAGTGAATTGGAAAACATTAGATAGAAACTGGCCTATACGGACTCTGCTATAATTTTCACTGAGACACATTTTAATTAATCGTACTAGTTTCTTGGGAATCCGCTAGCATGCTGTATGAGCTAGTAGTTGATACAGAGTCGTTAAATAAGTGATTAAAAATTAACAGGGGATTTATGGAAACCTTTGCACTCTCTGATGTACTATTAAGTTACTTTAAATAAATAACGACTTCAGTGTGTTAAAATTTTAAATCACGGTTGTTATTATTAGCCTACACCTGATTGACTAGTTTCGATGTTTTGCATCATCTTCTGTTATTTGCGCTATCTTCTAGTTTCCTGTTATAGTGGAGTGTGTTCATGATTGTATCGAAGAAGGATGTGTGTTCTGAAATTCAGTTCAGTGTTGAGGATGTGTTGTGGGTATGTTTTTGTGTGTCTATAAATTTCGTATAGTTCTACCATATCGAGTTTCTGGTTTTTCGGTTAAATGTGTAGTATTTTCACGTCAGTGTCTATGTTGCTGTAGTTGTGGTTGGAGTTTTTTGTGTGTTATGCGTAGATTGAATTTATTGTTGTGTTTTTTACTTATCCATGTATTGTGGGTCCCTATCACCACGGCATGGCGCGTCCTCAGGTTGCGGATCGAGGAGACGGCCTCGAGATATGGAGGGTAGCTGCGAATATATTGAATAAGCAATCGCGGACAGCCGAAGAGGGGTGGTCCTCCAGCTTGGGGGTTGTGCGAAGGGCTAACAACCCATCACCGTAAAAAACAGCTTGTTACGAATCCTTCAAATAAGCCTCGGATTTATAAACCAGTTATATTACCGGTTGTTCTTTATGGTTGTGAAACTTGGACTCTCACTTTGAGAGAGGAACATAGCTTAAGGGTGTTTGAGAATAAGGTGCTTAGGAAAATGTTTGGGACTAAGAGGGATGAAGTTACGGGAGAATGGAGAAAGTTACACAACGCAGAGCTGCACGCATTGTATTCTTCACCTGACATAATTAAGAACATTAAATCCAGACGTTTGAGATGGGCAGGGCATGTAGCACGTATGGGCGAATCCAGAAATGCATATAGAGTTTTAGTTGGGAGGCCGGAGGGAAAAAGACCTTTGGGAATGCCGAGACGTAGATAGGAGGATAATATAAAAATGGATTTGAGGGAGGTGGGATATGATGATACAGAATGGATTAATCTTGCTCAGGATACAGACCAATGGCGGGCTTATGTGAGGGCGGCAATGAACCTCCGGGTTCCTTAAAAGCCAGTAAGTAAGTAAGTAAGTAAGTTGTTTAGTTATATTTGAACCATGACCAAAACACGTAATCTTCATAATTAAGCAGAAGGAAAACTTTATCGGGAGGCGAGAAAGGAGTAACAATGCACGAAGTACTTGAGGGAAACCCACTTATTTTATCCTTCTATATGACACAGACTATGCCATAGTTTTCGAATACAGCTCCAGTTTTGTTCAGAAGCTGTCAATGACTGGGTAGCTGCCCACAAGGTCAAGCAGTTCTCCGCAGCATGTTGTGACAGCCAGGAGTCGAGTGAATAACCCACGCGGCTCGGAACAGGTTGGGGACGATCCACCGATCGAGGGAATTTAGATCAGTGATCCTCAGCTGACAGCGTGCCAAGACTAGTTTTTCATTCTCCAGTGAACGACCCGCACCCAAACAAGAGACGCTGTCGGCCAGGAGGCAAGTAGGCAACCGGGATCGCATCACAATCGGATTAATAGTCTGACCATACGTCACATTTTACAGTCTTGCCCCGGCTGTTTGACCTAGAGTCACATCTTGTCTCATTTTCTTCTTAAGGAATTTGAAATGTAAGTCTAACTACCGTGTCTCTTTGGAATATCGTTAAATGGAATTAAGGTTAGGAATTTTAGGTCTAAAGAAGCTAACTCCATTGTTTTTCGTACTGAATTAGTCACAGATGTTCCAGCGACATTCCAGTTATACAGGGTGTTAAAAAAAGTATCTAATATTTTAGGAGGCGATAGTATGCATCAAAACAAGAAAAAAATCTCTAATAAACATGGGTCCTACAACACATACTTTCTGAGATCTGAACACTTGTTCATAGGAGGTGCTCAATGTGACGTCCATTCATGGCAATGCATTCCTCTGCCCTACAATACAGCAGACTACCAGATAATCATACCGTAGTGGCGTGGAATACTGATGTCGCAAGAAATACTGAAAACAAAGTCTGGTTGCGGGGTTCAACGGAGATGGTGTTGTGAATCCCCATACAGTTCGAGAAAGAAGGCATCAGCACCGATTCTCAATCAATGTATGGGCAGGCGTTCTTGGCGATAGATTAAGGGTCATACGTGCTACCACAGAGATTAACTGGGGCTCGTTATCAGGACTTTCTTATTAACGTATTGCCTACCTTGCTGGAGTATGTGCCGTGTCAGCAAAGACTACAGATGTGGTTCATGCATTATGGCACATCAGCACATTTTCTCCGCAATGTGCGTGAACACCTGACAGCTGATATTTCAAATTCACTGGATTGATCGGGGAGGCCCCACACCTTGGCCTGCTCGTTCCCCCAACCTAAATCCCCTAGACTTTTGCGTATGGTAAATTTCAAAGAGTGCGTGATTCCTTACGCCGAAGGGCAGAGGAATGCATTGCCATGAATGGACGTCACATTGAGCACCTCCTATGAACAAGTGTTCAGATCTCAGAAAGTATGTGTTGTAGGACCCATGTTTATTATACATTATTTTCTTGTTTTGATGCATACTATCACCTATTAAAATATTGGATACGTTTTTTAACATCCTGTATTAGTCACCACATATTTTGAGCCATACTGCAAGGAAAAGAGATTATCTGAACATCTGTTTAGCTTATTGTTTGCTTTATTTTGATTTACAGTTCTTGCAGAAGATGAAGAGATTTTATTTATTATAATTTCAAATAATTTTCGTAAGTAAGGGAAATTAGACCACTGGACGTGTCTTAGCCATGAGTTACTTTATAATACTAATAATAATAATATTTACCACATTGTGGTATATCGAGGTTCAAAAACGTATATTTACAATGGTGACTGGAATGGGGCGAATTGATCAAGTAATTATCCTTGACTCTAAACATTAATCAGAACACTTGTTACGCTACTTACAATTTTAATTTTGTTTGTGGAGTTAACAATCTGTGTCAGCTATAGGTCTACATGTGGTTGGTAGAATATTATCTGTAGTAATGTCACGAGAAGTCTGAGATTTATCTGGGAAATCTCAGACCTCGAGTGGCATTTATTAGGACTATTACGTGAATAAAATAAAAATGTAAATAATATATCCCTAAAATTCGATCACAAAATGTTAATAATTGTATATTAACGAATACTTAACCTATTCAGACATTGTGAAGTTGAAATACTCGTAGGTGAATGTCGATTATTGCAATAAAGAAATTCGATGTTATTATTCAGTAATGCCAATTGCGAAAAGCGAAATACAGGTTTAACAATGTTAATTACATGTACTGCACTTTTCTCTTATTATTATAACATAAATACATTTTCATTATCTGCTGAAATCATAATTTAATTTAACAGTAACAGTGGGGACAGCTATATACCAATGCGTATGTATTCACAGTGAGACATGTTGCTACACAGTGAAGCCATCTCTGTATAGATAGGCCTAATTAAAACACAAATTTTATTACGCCATACGAAAGGCAGTTTGACCAAAGACTTTATTATTACTATACAAGGTCTTTGGGTTTGATATGCGATGATGTTACATAAATTTGAACATCTGACTTTCTATTAATTGTTTCATTTCATTCACAAAATACAAATTTTTTAGACTACAATTATAGGTTAAGTTACCTGTGGGAGCAGGACCAATGTCAGCTGTGCCTTATTTCGACCGTTACAATCAGTGCTACACGAAATCATTTTTATAGCTCGACAAACGCATTCTCGCTGTAGTGTGTAACGGAACTAAAGCTGCATCTACACAGTTCAATATTCCAATCGCGTATGCGTGCAATCTGGGAAGAATATTGAAAGAATCAAGTTTAAAAGGTACGTTCAATTAAGATGCATGAAGATTTTGTGTCTACATGGTGCGCCGATTTGAACGTGGTCTTCACTGCGTAAATATATTAATTAATATTAAATATCAATCTTGCATTCATTGCTTTAAAGTTGAAAGAAAAGTTTAACCGTGTAGTTGCATCTTAATGTATTTATGATCATCAATTTACGGGGAAACAGTTGGCGACAACGACTAAACAAAAGAACGACCATGCAATAAATTGATAGCGATAAATCTAGCTGCAAAAATTATTCCAAAGTGTCATTGTGATTGGTTGGAGTTCAAAATTTCATTACACTTCATTGGTCGAAAATGGAATGACGTCATATAAACGAAATAGTCACAATAATACTAAAACTGGCATAAGGAAATTTCTGTTAAGTTCATTAAACATCAGTCAGTCTTGTTATGTGGCGTTAATGTTAACTATAATACGTGGTTGCTAGGTTACGAAATCTGATAATACTAAAACTGGCATAAGAAAATCGCTTTTAGTTCATTTTATGTGCATTATTAATTACAATTGAACCTTAGAGTCAGTCTTATTATGTGGCTTTAACAAAATCCATGTTAATTTTATGTGGTTGCTAGGAAACGAAATCTTGATATTAACTAGGTCTGCTTGTTGTTGCTGGGAAACGAAATCGTTCTAATCATTGCTTTTTCTTGTAAATAGCCACTAGCTACAGTAAAGCCTTGTTCTAGGTATCGCATGAAATATATCTCGCTTTTAAATTATCCTATAGCTGATGGCTCTTCCAGGAAGCGCTGTAGTTACTGGGTTCTTGTCTGTGGAATTGATGCTTCTTTGGTTAAGTTTTCAGCTTAATCGTTAATGGGATGGACTCAGAGTTTTCTTCTGTTAGGTATTGTCTATAGGCCTACTGCGTTCACCCACATTTTGGACTTGGTTACTTTGAGTCTTGAAGAATACAAGGTTTGAGGCAATAATTTGAGACAACAGAGGACTTTGTATGGGCAAGGACTAATATATATGCTCTACATAGAGTTTATATCACGGTCCAAATTCCACGTCAGTGAAACAGATCGGGAAAATAGCAATGTTATTACAAGCTATCTATCACAGATATAATTCTTTTACGTGCCGTAATCTCTGACACAACATCTATAGTTTACTTTCCATTTGGTGGAAATCTTGTTAGAACTTTTTCGTCCTTTAAAATTCATCGCCCTCTACTGGGTTTGAATCCATGTACCTCGGATCCAACGACCAGTGGTAACCGCTAGACAACGAATGAAAACGGTTGTGATGTCATCTATCAGAATAGTGGCTATAGCGCTGTACTTATAATTCTATGGACCCGGTTCGATCCCCGGTGTACACGCGACTCATAACTTACGTTGGGCTTTTCTCTGGGAACTCCGGTTTCCCTGTGGCATCTCAGCAAAACCTATTATCATCTCATCGTGGCTGTAGCGTAGACCAGCCTCCTATGGTGCACCCTGGGCAACGACTCTGTCGGTAATTTGGTGTACATAACTGGCTTCATATGGGTGAATGACGTAAGTCAAGTACCCGCCATTAGTACAAAAAAAAGTTTTGATATTAAAGGTTTATTCTGACGTCACTCTTGGTACCATGAAAACAGGAGTGTAAGATGAATGTCGTGACTTCGACTCCAGAGCAGCCAATATCTCTTTTTCGCAGATTTTGAGGTGGAATATAGCCTATTTCATTCCGTGATGTCAGATTAATGTGGGAAGCTGAAAAGAAAACCACGGATTTCGGTCTCTGCCGGGGAACTAACCGGGAATGTTTGTTGAGTGGCCAGACGAATCGCTCTAGGTCCCAGGTAAACCGTTTGAAAGAAAAGTGGGCGGGCATTGAGCGGGACTTCATGGCTAATTTAACTTGCTGGTACAATCGCTCCGATGGATGACTTAATTGAGTTGCGGACTGGAAGACCTCTTCTCTTCTCTTCTCTTCTCTTCTCTTCTCTTCTCTTCTCTTCTCTTCTCTTCTCTTCTCTTCTCTTCTCTTCTCTTCTCTTCTCTTCTCTTCTTCTACTTCTCTTCCTCTTACTTTCCTCCTGCCTTCTCTTCTGCTTATTTCTATTCTCTTTATTTTACTTTTCTCCTGCCTTCTCTTGTCCTCTCCATCCTTCCCTTCTTGTCTCTTCTTTTCATCTCTTTTGTCTTGTATTCTCTTCTCCCTACTTCTCCTCCTCTTAATTTTCTCTTCTCTTCTCTTCTCTTCTCTTCTCTTCTCTTCTCTTCTCTTCTCTTCTCTTCTCTTCTCTTCTCTTCTCTTCTCTTCTCTTCTCTTCTCTTCTCTTCTCTTCTCTTCTTCTTACTTTCCTCTTGCCTTCTCTTCTCTTATTTTCTTCTCTTCCTTTCACTTTTATCTGGCCTTCTTTTGTCCTATCCAGCCTTCTCTTCTCTTCTCTTCTCTTCTCTTCTCTTCTCTTCTCTTCTCTTCTCTTCTTCTTACTTTCCTCTTGCCTTCTCTTCTCTTATTTTCTTCTCTTCCTTTCACTTTTATCTGGCCTTCTTCTGTCCTATCCAGCCTTCTCTTCTCTTCTCTTCTCTTCTCTTCTCTTCTCTTCTCTTCTCTTCTCTTCTCTTCTCTTCTCTTCTCTTCTCTTCTCTTCTCTTCTCTTCTCTTCTCTTTTTCTTTCCTTCTCTTCTCCTCTTCTTCTACTTCTCTTCCTCTTACTTTCCTCCTGCCTTCTCTTCTCCTTACTTCTATTTTCTTTCTTTTACTTTTCTCCTGCCTTCTCCTGTCCTCTCCATCCTTCTCTTCTTGTCTCTTCTTTTCATCTCTTCTGTCTTGTATTCTCTTCTCCTTACTTCTCTTCTCTTCTCTTCTCTTCTCTTCTCTTCTCTTCTCTTCTCTTCTCTTCTCTTCTCTTCTCTTCTCTTCTCTTCTCTTCTCTTCTCTTCTCTTCTCTTCTCTTCTCTTCTCTTTTTCTTTCCTTCTCTTCTCCTCTTCTTCTACTTCTCTTCCTCTTACTTTCCTCCTGCCTTCTCTTCTCCTTACTTCTATTTTCTTTCTTTTACTTTTCTCCTGCCTTCTCTTGTCCTCTCCATCCTTCTCTTCTCGTCTCTTCTTTTCATCTCTTCTGTCTTGTATTCTCCTCTCCCTACTTCTCTTCCTCTTAATTTTCTCCTGCCTTCTCTTCTCTTCTCTTCTCTTCTCTTCTCTTCTCTTCTCTTCTCTTCTCTTCTCTTACTTTCCTCCTGCCTTCTCTTCTGCTTATTTCTATTCTCTTTATTTTACTTTTCTCCTGCCTTCTCTTGTCCTCTCCATCCTTCCCTTCTTGTCTCTTCTTTTCATCTCTTTTGTCTTGTATTCTCTTCTCCCTACTTCTCCTCCTCTTAATTTTCTCTTCTCTTCTCTTCTCTTCTCTTCTCTTCTCTTCTCTTCTCTTCTCTTCTCTTCTCTTCTCTTCTCTTCTCTTCTCTTCGCCTCATTTTTTCTCTTATACCTTCATTTGGCCCAACTTTCTCATGTCTCATGTGTCATTACATCCTAGAAGACTTCCCATCGTAGTTTGTAGCGTAAGCTTGTTTCATATCTGAATCCAGGAAGCTATGTGGTCGTGTGTAATAGAGTCTTCTCCCAGCTGTCTGCTCGACTCGTTGGAATGCACGACCGGCTCACTCCGTCCCGTAAAGGAGCGTGAACCGCGCTCTTATCTCGGCCTGCATTCCAGCGCAGACCCCCTGTCTGCAGTTCCAACTCCACATATCAAAGCGACTTCTCACCTGGATTTGTTTTTTTCTGCCTTCTTCTATCATCGTTACCATCACCACCACCACTACCATCATATCACCATAACTACCTTCATCATCTGATCTAAAATGAGTAGGTGTAAGGAAATTATGTCCAATGACAGAAGGTCTAATAAATGTGACTTTTTTGCCCTACAAAGGAATTTTACAAAGTTACATTTGTTCGGATCAAATTTCTGCACATTTAAAGGACAAAACTAAAACTCCTTCAATAATTTATTATCATAATACACTGCTCTCTTAAAATTTTACTAAGCGTATTGGAAATTAAATCAATGGCTTTCCCAAAACACGCTATAAAATGTTTCATATACAACAATTTTTCATCTCGGAAAGGAAGCAAAAACGAGAAGAATTGTATTTAACTTTTTTGTTTGAAATATCTCAAAGAATAACCTCCTCAAATTAATGATATTACCCTAGATTGTATATGTAACAGATATGTCGGGCTTATAGGCTTTGAGGTTAATAACTTTTGTCAGGTTTTCTACGCTGCCATCTAGTTGATACATAAGGAGTCACGTCATAATTCCCAATTGAATTGCATTAGCGACTGTGCTGCCATCTCGTGTTCGTTTACGGCGCACGGGTGGCGATCCTGGCGGTCGTTCTCTTCAAAGTGCTGCCGATTTTAACGTAGCGAGGAGTTATCTGTTACATATATGATCGTAATACCTTACGATTCACCCTTTACATTTTCTCTGTTGCTTCGTGAACCTGGTAAAGAATAATATGCAGAAAATGGTTACGTTTCACCCCTAGGGTGTAAAGTAATAAGACTATACTATAATCTAAGGCGAATCTTCGGCCTCATTTCACCAAATACCATCTCGCTATCACCAATCCCATCGACGCTAAATAGCCTAGCAGTTAATACAGTGTCGTTAAATAACCAACTAAAAATTACTCAGAAGACAGGATTGTCGTTAGGGCCACTCTTTACATTTAATCTGTTGCCTCGTGAACCTTGTAAAGAATACTATGAAGAAAATGGTTAGGTTTCACCCATAGGGTGTAAAGTAAAAAGACTGGACTATAATCTAAGGTGAATTTTTATTTATTTTAACTGGGTATTTAACGACGCTGTACCTACATCTAGGTTATTTAGCGTCGATGAGATTTGTGATAGAGAGATGAGCCGAGGATTCGCCATAGATTACCTTGCATTCACATTACAGTTGGAGAAAACCTCGGAAAAAAACCAACCAGGTAATCAGTCCAAGCGGGGATCGAACCCGCGCCCGAATCTAAGGCGAATCCTCTGCCTCATTTCGCCAAATATCATCTCGCTATCACCAATCCATTCGACGTTAAATAGCCTAGCAGTTAATACAGTGTCGTTAAATAATCAACTACAAAATTACTCAGAAGACAGGATTGTCGTTAGGGCCACTCTTTACATTTCATCTGTTGCCTCGTGAACCTTGTAAAGAATACTATGAAGAAAATGGTTAGGTTTCACCCATAGGGTGTAAAGTAAAAAGACTGGACTATAATCTAAGGTGAATTTTTATTTATTTTAACTGGTTATTTAACGACGCTGTACCTACATCTAGGTTATTTAGCGTCGATGAGATTTGTGATAGCGAGATGAGCCAAGGATTCGCCATAGATTACCTTGCATTCACATTACAGTTGGAGAAAACCTCGGAAAAAAACCAACCAGGTAATCAGTCCAAGCGAGGATCGAACCCGAGTCCGAATCTAAGGCGAATCCTCTGACTCATTTCGCCAAATACCATCTCGCTATCACCAATCCATTCGACGTTAAATAGCCTAGCAATTAATACAGTGTCGTTAAATAATCAACTACAAAATTACTCAGAAGACAGGGTTGTCGTTATGGGCATGTTTCACTGTACTGCAGATATGGCAAACTTTCAACAATAGAGATACTGTGCAAAGCGCCACCGAGCAATGCGGCAAATATTATGACAACAAGCCAACTCGCTTCCTGCACGCCAGGTCCCACGACCCTGGCGGGACTCGAACACGTGAGTCGCTGTTACATTGTCTGATATTATCGCATTCTTGTAATTGTGTTGCCCCTGCGCGCCACACCACCCTCATTACGTGTGGGAACCTCTCGTTTCCTGTATTTGCAATCAGATGTCGAGTGTCAGAAGGACGCTTGTTCGCAAACTGTGGCTTGCGATACGAGGCGGGCAAAAGAGGAAAATAATATCCCTCCTTGCCTTTGTGACGGTCTGTTTCCGTGGATACCGTTAACAATTTTTGTAACTCCAAACCATCTGGATCTGGTTTGTGTTCATGCGTTATAGAGTCAATAAATTCTTGAACTACTACTACTGCTACTGCTACTGCTACTGCTACTGCTGCTGCTACTGCTACTACTGCTGCTACTACTACTGCTACTACTACTACTGCTACTACTACTACTATTACACTACTACTACTGCTACTACTATTACTATTGCTACTACTGCTATTACTACTACTGCTACTACTATTACTACTACTGCTACTATTACTGCTACTACTACTGCTACTGCTACTGCTACTGCTACTGCTACTGCTACTACTGCTGCTACAACTACTGCTACTACTGCTACTACTACTACTACTACTGCTACTACTACTATTACACTACTACTACTGCTACTACTATTACTACTACTGCTACTACTATTACTACTACTGCTACTACTACTACTACTATTACACTACTACTGCTACTACTATTACTATTGCTACTACTGCTATTACTACTACTGCTACTACTATTACTACTACTGCTACTATTACTGCTACTACTATTACTACTACTGCTACTACTACTGCTACTACTACTACTGCTACTACTATTACTACTACTGCTACTACTATTACTACTACTGCTACTACTATTAATACTACTGCTACTACTACTACTGCTACTTCTATTACTACTACTGCTACTACTACTACTGCTACTACTATTACTACTACTGCTACTACTATTACTACTACTGCTGCTACTACTACTACTACTACTGCTACTACTACTGCTACTACTACTGTGATTGCTGCTGCTACTACTACTACTGTTACTATTACTACTACTGCTATTACTACTGCTACTACTACTACCGCTACTGCTACTGCTATTACTACTACTACTACTATTGCTGCTGCTACTACTACTACTGTTACTATTACTACTACTGCTATTACTACTGCTGCTACTACTACTACTGCTACTATTACTACTACTGCTACTACTACTGCTGCTACTGCTACTGCTATTACTACTACTACTACTATTGCTGCTGCTACTACTACTACTACTGCCTCAGCTATTGCTACTGTTACTACTGATAGCACCAATGACAGTTGTGGCACCTTACTTACCGGACGCACATCTTAACATATATATATATATATATATATATTTATATATATATATATATATATATATATATATATATATTTATGTATATATATATATATGTTATTTAATGTATCTTTTCTCATAAATTATTGAAAGTACAATAATGGAATTCTTACTACTTATTCGTGGCACTTTAATGTAAGAGGGATTTTTTTAATGTAATTTAATCTCCAAGTTGAGAATTTTTATATAGGCCTAATGCAAATTTGAATATGACTTTTATTACATTTTTAGAGTTAACTCCTTTGTAAATTTCACTTCATAAAATTTCTGTGTTAAGTCATTCACTAAGCCATAATGAACCTTCCCTGAAAGTTTGAAGTAATTCTGACGGATAGAAACTAAGAAAAGAAATAAAATTACAACTGAATCTTAGAGTCATTCTTGTTATGTGGCGTTAACTCAGTCTATGCTATCTCTGTGTGGTTGCCAGGATACGAAACCGTGATAATACTAAAACTGACATAAGAAAATCGCTTTTATGGTAATTTTATATACAGTATTAAGTGCAACTGAATCTTGAGAGTCAACCTAGCTACATACACGTCAGAGTGAAACCCCGTGTCTGCCATATTCAGGCCGTGACTGCCAGTGAAGCGGTGGCTTCTTACTCCGTTTAATGACGATGTGTTCCCGCGCATTAACTTTGCCTGCATTCTCCTGATCCAGTGAGTTACGTCGAATCAATTGCCACAGTCCGCCAATCCGATTTGTGTGCTTCACTGCGTATCTAAGCGTGGGACGATATCCACTTTCGCGAAAATAAACTCTGCATGTCTACCGAATCTGTCACTTTCGGAGGAAAGATCTAGACTCAACTCTGGCTGGCACGCAGAATGTCCAGAAATTAGTCCGTTACGTTTTGTGAGGTTTATCATATGGAAGGCACCTGTGAGTGGGAATTATGAAAATACTTTGCTTTTTTCTCCTACTGATTTTTCATCTTTCTGTCCGAAAATCTTCCTGTTTCTGTAGTCTAAAAGAGTCGCTGTTTGTAGGAGAGGCAACAAATTCACGACGCATTTGTCTTGAATTTTATATCAAAGTGTTTTTGCTTGTAAGACTGACTGATTTTAAGGTTCAATAAAAAATCAGTAATACACTTAAAACTAAGGGGTTAGGTACAGCTTACAGCAGTAAAATTTTTGGAAATATTCAACACTTTTTTCCTCCATTACTGTATCTTGTACAATAATGAAAATTGGTAAGTGTGAAACACTGTCCTTCTGCTATATGAAAAAAATATATATTTTTATGATTTCAAAAAAATTATTTATATATTCTTTTGTTCAAAATTAAAAATTGTGGCAGTTTACTGTGCAGTGATGAAGCGTTTCCCTCATAACTCATAAACTTGTTAACTTTTTCATGTTGTCTCTCTTTTAGTTTATTGCTGAAACTCATGTTTACAATATCATGCTTTTTCAACTACATTCCTTAATAAATCATTATTTTTTTATTTTGTGTTAGAAGAAAATACTGATATTTGACCATACTTTAACTGAATTTATTTTTTATCACACAACGTATCAAAGGTAGAGAAGTGATTTTGCGTCATATTGTAGCTGTTACATGCATAAATAACAAAAAACTTTCATCACAGAATGTTGGATGGTTCTTGAGTTACGAGGGAAAAGCTTCATCACTGCACAGTGAACTGCCACCATTTTGAATTTTGAAAAAAATATACATATAAACCATTTTTTTCATATAGCAGAAGGACAGTGTTTTACACAAACAAATTTTCATTATTGTACAAGATACAATACTGCAGTAAAAAAATTTTGAGTATTTCAAAAATTTTACTGCTATAAGCTGTACCTAACCTTTTAATAGCGATTTTCTTATGTCACTTTTAGTATTATCACTATTTCGTATCCTAGCAACCATATAATTACAGTTAATACAGATTGTGTTAACGCCACATAACAAGACTGACTCTAAGGGTCAATAGTAATTAATAATAATGCACATCAAATGAACTTAACAGCGATTTTCGTGTGTCATTTTCAGTATTATCACTATTTCGTATCCTAGCAACCATATAATTAGTTAATATAGATTGTGTAAACAAGACTAACTGTAAGGGTCACTAGTAATTAATAATGCACATAAAATGAACTTTACAGCGACTTTCTTATGTCAGTTGTTAGTATTATCACGATTTCGTATCCTGGCAACTATATAGACTAAACAGCGATATCCGTAAGTCACTTTCTTTGCTATTACGACTTCCTATCCTAGCAATCACAAAGGAATATAATTAACATAGATTGTTGCATAACAAAACTGACTCTCGGGTTCAATTATTATAATTAATGATGGGGTTTAGAGAGAATTTATCAGCTACCAGTATATAATTTCTAGTTTTCCCACGATATCGTAACCTAGCAACTGCACATAGTTTGAATTAAAGCTATACATAACAAGAGCGCCTCATTTGCAACTGATACTACATACGAAGCGAGCTCCCCTGGCGGCTGTGTCAGTGACCAGGCCTGGCTCTTGCTGCAAGCCGCTCAACATTGCGGCAACCCCATTGTTCTTTGATGTGTATTGTTTTACGCTGTGGCAATCGGCGGCGTTGCCAAACGTTGGGCCTGGGAGATGTATACGATTATTCGAGTTTTGCGCAAGGATAGCTGCGGCCAGATTGAAGGCACATCAACAGGCGATGTAATTGGTGACACATCAGGAGGCCATGGGTTCTGATCTCTCTTAATTCACGCGGGAATAGTAATAACGGAATTCATTCGTTTCGCTCATTTTCTTGCTGCAATGCTTTGTTATTTCCGTATTGTTAATGTAGATCTTGATTGCAGCTGACGGTAGTGTTTGTTATACTGTGTTTTTCCTGGTTACGGGGTATGTAGTAAGTATTGTAATGATGATGAATGTCTTTTTCTTCATGTTAAAGTACCTGATACGTAAAATAATAGGTTTTCGCCTTGGAGCATGTCGTCCGTATTAAACAGTTCTTCGGAGGATCTACGAAGTGTGAATATGAACTCTCGAAACTTTTAAAAAAGGTTTCTTTTTTAGACGCTATGAAGACATATGGAGGGCATGAAGATAGAGCCCAAAAATATCATGACCTCTGCACTAAGCCCCGACCGCCTTCTAAATCAGATAATCAGCTCAGGAAGGAATCGAACCCACGCACGAACGGAGCTCCGGATCAGCAGACGAACTCGTTATCACGTTTAATCTGTCCTTTCCTTTCCGTGCTCAAATCTATCCATATTTTATTTTATTTTTTATTACTTCATTTTACTCCGTTTTATTTTGTTTTACTTTATTTTAATTCATTTTATTTTAGTCTATTTTATTTCATTTTATTTTATTTCATTTTATTTTACTTTACTTTATTTTATTTCATTTCATTATATATTATTTTTATTTTATTTCATTTAATTTTATTTTATTTCATTTTATTCTATTTTATTTCATTTACTTAAGTTTATTTTATTTTATTCTATTTTAAGTTACTTCATTTCATTTTATTTATTTTATTTTATTCTATTTTATTTTACTTCATTTTATTTTATTTCATTTCATTTTATTTCACTTTATTCGATTTTGTTTTGCTATATTTTATTTTATGTTACTTTATTTTATTTTATTTTATTTCACTTCATTTTATTTCAATTTACATTATTTTTATTTTATTTTGTTTTGTTTTATTTTATTTTACTTCATTTTATTTTATTTTACTTTATTTTATTCCATTTTACTTCATTTTATTTCATTTTATTCTATTTTATTTCATTTACTTAATTTTATTTTATTTTATTTTATCCTATTTTAAGTTACATCATTTCATTTTATTTATTTTATTGTGTTCTATTTTATTTATTTTACTTCATTTTATTTCTATTTCATTTTATTTTATTTCACTTTATTTTATTTTGTTTTACTTAATTTCATTTTATTTCATTTTATTTTTTATTTTATTTTACTTTATTTTATTTTGTTTTACTTTGTTTTATTTTTTTCATTTTATTTCCTTTCATTTTATTTCATTTAATTTTGTTTTGCTTTATTTTGTTTTATTTCATTTTATTTTATTTCTTTTTCATTTTTTTTGGCAGATGTGATGTCTTGTTTATACAATTTTTTGCATCCTTGCAAAACCTGAGTTTTTGTCTGAATTTCATGCAGAATGTTAAATATTTCTATTCTTTACTTTTTCTCTAAACGCGATGACAAATTTCCTCCAAAAAATACAGTACATACTTTTTTAAGAGTAGCGTCACTACCGTTTCGACAGCCCTCGTAGCCTTCGCACATCGCTAAAGACAGCTGCGATCCCATCTCTCAACCTCGTGGCACGCGATCTGCCAAGGCTCTTCTGTCGTCACATTTCCATATCGAACGTGAAACCGAGCCACATTTGTCCTGATAGTTACATCAGGTGTACTAGACGGACGTCAGGATCCCTCCATCGTCTGTTACTTCAGAACGTGCATTATAAAATGTAATACTTGGTTATTGTTGTTATCTCGCTGTTACTCCAAAACCTCGTAACTCCATAAACCAAAATGTTTCGCCTATGAACGAAAATACTGAACATTATTTTTTTTCCGAAAATAAAAATAAAATATAATATAATGTATTTTTTATTTATTCATTCATTATTTCAATTATTTTTTTTCTCGCTGTTATTTATACTCGCTTTAACATCTCTGGTCATATCGCGAGTTAATCTTTTGGGTGAAATCCGAAGACCTGTGTACTATTGTTGAGACTGGTTCTATTGTTGTGAACTAGATGGCGACTTTATATGTATTACTGATTTGTTATGAATATGATTTCGGTGATGAATGAGGCCGGTGATATTCAGGGATGGTGTGGCCCGAATTTCCTGGCATTTGCCTTACGGTTGAGGAAAAACCCTGAAAAACCTCAACCAGGAAATTCAACCCGACCGGAAATCGAACCCGGGCCCTCTGCGTAAGAGACCAGCAAGCTGACTTCTACACCACAGAGGTGGTCTATTTCAGCCATTTATTTTATTATTTTGCACAAAAACCGATATTACTTCTGGGACAGTATCTGTTACATTATTTTAAACTAGCCGTACCCGTGCGCTCCGCTGCACCCATTAGAAATAAATATAAAGTAATTATATAATTAAAATAGGACATTTGATCCAGGGAACATTCGTGTTTGATAGAAGGATAAATCGTTTATTATGTTACTTAATTTAAATTTAATTAAAAAATTAAAATGCGATCATTTTGATCCAGAGACCACTCATTTGGTCATAAAAATTAGTTTAGGAAATATAGGAAACGAATGTACAGAATAGCCTATCAAGTTTTCGGTGCATAAGGATCTATTTTAATCTTACCTGTCCTCGATTCACTCAGAAGTTACTGTGATAACATTATAGCATTATGTCCATGTAGAGAAACTACACTTTCCAATGGTGAATTAATAATTAATTATACAAATCGGTTAATTTAGCTTCCGATATTACTTCATAGAAACGCAGAAACGTTATCTGTAGGCTATCTTTCATAGCTTTCAATTGTTGCTGTTCAAAGCCCCTTATAGACGAAGTCATTTGTTTTTTAATTCATTATACGGCCTTAGATGGCAGTTATTTTAATTTTAAAACTCATTTATCTCATTAAATATCAGTCCTATTAAAATTTTTCAAAGAATAAAACTTATCGGAAATGATTTTTAAAGAAATATTTGTTATGTAATATTTTTCATAAAAATCAATAATAAGCGAGATATTTCGATATATTTAATTCAGGCCCCCTTATAACTCCCCTTTTAAATAATGTATTTTGAATGCCATATAGCCTAAAATCTAAGTTACAACGAACTTAATTTATATTCCAATTTTCATCGAAATCCGTTCAGTCATTATCGCGTGAAAAGGTAACAAACATACAGACAGACAGACATACAAACAAAAGTTTCAAAAAAGCGATTTTCGGTTTCAGGGTGGTTAATTATATATGTTAGGACCAATTATGTTTGGAAAATCGAAAATTACCAGAAAAATTTCGGCTACAGATTTATTATTAGTATAGATAAATGACAGGGGGGAGTAGGCAACTTCTCCTTCACTTGAGCACTTTGGAATGCCTATCAGACTGTAATACGAAAACTAAAAGCTGACATCTGCAGAATTAAATAAAATATGTTCTTTTTTTAGTAGGTTATTTTACGACGCTTTATCAACATCTTAGATTATTTAGCGTCTGAATGAGATGAAGGTGACAATGCCGGTGAAATGAGTCCGGGGTCCAGCACCGAAAGTTACCTAGCAGTGTTCTATGTTGTAGTATTACATTTTATCATATGAAAATAAACAGATGAATATACATACAGTATACGATTGGGTGCACCGCTTTTGCGAATCGATGTCAAACCTCAACCTGTTGTGTATGGAATGGAGTTTATTTTTTTTTTATTTCCAAATGAAGCTATGGTGTGAAATAAATACTACTTCATCTTGTATAATGAATTTGAGGGCAAAACGTGCATGTCGCAGTGGCCTCGGTTCACAAAGGCGGACCACCCGAGCGTGAAGGGCATGGAAGAAGAACAACGTGACCCGTGGGCTCATCCTGGCTTCAATTCTCTGCGTTATGTAACGACTACAGGGCAAGAGGCGGTAGCCTGCAAGTACTTGCGTAATAATAATAATAATAATAATAATAATAATAATAATAATAATAGCCCTAAATAGTTTTCTACCCCATAACAGGTATTTCACTGCAAACCCAGCATTCTCCAATCTTTCCTGTTTTCCGCCTTCTTCTTAGTCTCCACAAACGATTCATATTTATTTCAACGTTGTCTATCATCTGACATCTTCTTCTACGTCTATCGTTTCTCCTGTTCACTATACCTTCCAGTGCATCCTTCAGTAGGTACTTTCTTCTCAGCTAGTGACCCAGTCATTCCTTTTTCTTTTCTTGATCATTTTCAGCATTATTTTCCTTCACACACTCTTTTCAACACAGCTACATTTCTTGTTCTGGCTGTCCATTTCACACGCTGCGTTCTTCTTTATATCTACAGTACATTTAAAATGCCTCTAGTCGTTTCTCTTCACTTCATTGTAATGTCCAGCCATCCATCCATCCATGTATCCATCCATACATCCAGCCATCCATCCATCCATCCATCCATCCATCCAGCCAGCCAGCCAGCCATCCATCCATCCATCCATCCAGCCAGCCAGCCATCCAGCCAGCCATCCATCCAGCCATCCATCAATCCATCCAGCCAGCCAGCCATCCAGCCATCCAGCCAACCAACTATCCATCCATCCAGCCAGCCATCCATCCATCCATCCATCCATCCATCCATCCATCCATCCAGCCATCCAGCCAGCCATCCATCCATCCATCCAGCCAGCCAGCCATCCATCCAGCCAGCCAGCCAGCCAGCCAGTCATCCAGCCAGCCAGCCATCCATCCAGCCATCCATCCATCCAGCCAGCCATCCATCCATCCAGCCACCTATCCAGCCATCCAGCCAGCCATCCATCCATCCATCCATCCAGCCATCCATCCATCCATCCAGCCATCCAGCCAGCCAACCATCCATCCATCCAGCCATCCAGTCAGCCATCCATCCATCCATCCATCCATCCATCCAGCCATCCATCCATCCATCCAGCTATCCATCCATCCAGCCAGCCAGCCAGCCATCCAGCCAACCATCCATCCATCAAGCCATCCATCCATCCATCCATCCAGCCATCCATCCATCCAGCCATCCATCCAGCCATCCATCCAGCCAGCCATTCATCCAGCCATCCATCCAGCCAGCCATCCAGCCAGCCATCCATCCATCCAGCCATCCATCCATCCAGCCATCTATCCATCCATCCAGCTATCCATCCATCCATCCATCCTGCCATCCATCCATCCAGCCAACCATCCATCCATCCATCCTTCTATCCATCCATTTATCTATTGATCTATTTATTTATTTATTTCACACAATTCATTGGCGTCATATTGATATGTGAATTGTTTCGACTATCAATTGCAGCATTGTCTCTAGACTAAGCCTCATTGAATGAAGAAGCGATTATGAAGTAGTTAACGAAAAGACTCCGCTTTCTTAAATTTAAATGAGGGTGAAAATGAAGTCAGAGATGAAAAGAAATAATATCAAAGCTTTATTACAAATACCAAACATCCTTACAATCTCAATGCTCACAATAACAACCAGGAACAGTATAAACCTTTCACGTAAATATGGATTTGATGAATCCTCCGTTACTTTTTGAAATAATGATAAATGCTATTAATAGGCAGGACTTCACTTATGTCTACGTAGGTTGACGTTCTAAACCTGGCGATGACGCCGGCACTGCAGCAGGGCGTGCCTCGTTCTGTACCCCTGTGGAGATGACCTCTGCACTCGGTCCTCATGTCGATTGCAGACTGGTTCAATTCCTAGGAATCACAAGATGCAAAGTATGAATATTTGAATCGTGTACTGAAGGAAAATGTTCTCAGCGTTTTCGAAATGTTTGATGGAAGGCCTATAATTTGTGACAGCTATCATTAGCTGTGACGCGACCTTCCCTTCTGTTTTGATAAAACATGGCTTCATCCGTCTGTAAGTTGCCAGTCATAGCTGAAAAAGGTGTAGTTAAATAAAGGATGAATTTATAATGATGCAGTACCTGGAAAAAACAGACAAAGGTTGTATATCCGAGAAGAAGCACACGCAATGACAGTGGAAACCATGCGGGGATTAAGAATGCGTGAACGCCTACTTACATGTTCACGAAAACACGTACATGGCCTACAGTAACAATTCTACACTTACCACGGCCTATGATATGTATTTATTTCTTTCGAAAAAAAAGATATTCCAGAATGACAACTAGATTTTTTTCTCTCTCTCTCTCATTTCATGTATGTATGTATGTATGTATGTATTTATTAACACTACAATTGGGTATCATTTGGTAGAGCAGCTGGCTACGGACTGGAAGGTCCGGGGTTCGATCCCAGGTGGTGACAGGATTTTTTCTCGTTGCCAAACTTTCAGAACGGCCCCGAGGTTCACTCAGCCTGCTATAAAATTGAGTACCGGGTCTTTCCCGGGGGTAAAAGGCGGTCAGAGCGTGGTGCCGACCACACCACCTCATTCTAGTGCCGAGGTCATGGAAAGCATGGGGCTCTACCTCCATGCCCCCCAGTGCCTTCATGGCATGTTACGGGGATACCTTTACCTTTACCTTTACAATTGGGTATACAACGGTGGCAGTGATATTTTTTTTTACAAAAGCCGCCCAAATTAAGGGTTCGACAGATCGGCCTACTAATCAATTCATAAAGAATAATAAGTAAACAAAACAATACACAATAATTACAATTACATGAAATAAAATAAAATAAACCTAAATGAAATAAAATAAAATAAACGTAAATCTATAAATAGTAGATGCAATAAACCTAGGACTACAATTAAAAACTATTCTATAATAACGCCTACGATAAGCAAAAGTAAATCTAACTTATAAGTACTTCTATTTCACCCAACTATTACCAATTTAAATAATTACATATCACCTTAATTAATTACATACCAGCTTAATTTATTTACATATCAACTTAATTACATCATCTTAATTAATTACATATCAACTTAATTATTTTACATATCAACTTAATAATTACATATCAACTTAATAATTACATATCAACTTAATTAATTACATACCAACTCAATTAATTACATGACACAACTTAAATAATTACACTGCACCTCCAATTACATTTTCAGTCTAATCTTCTCAACCTTTCCTTAAATGTATTGATTTTAAGAGGACGACCCTGAAAGATCGCCGCAGGTAAGCTGTTCCAGTCTACTATTGTGCGATTAACAAAGGAAAACGCGCATCCAAAGAAGAATTTTCTGTATGGTATAGAAAAGGTGACCCACCCAATTTCTTTTTCTCTTCCTGATAAATTTCAGCATCATTCTTTCTTCACCCTCTTTTCTTAGCACAGCTTCATTTCTTATTCAGTCTGCCGATTACACACGTTCCATTCTTCTCCATATCAACATTTCAAATGATTCTACTAGTTTTTCTTCACTTCGTCGTAACTTCCATGTTTCTGTCCCATACAATGCCACACTCCACACAAAGCACTTCACTAGTCTCTTCCTTAGCTCTTTTTCCAGAGGTCCGCAGTAGATCCTCCATTTTCTTTTAAAACCTTCCTTTGCCATTGCTATCCTCCTTTTGACTTCCTGGTAGCAGCTAATGTTACTGCTTATAGTACACTCCAAGTATTTGAAGCTGTCTACTTGTTCTACTGAAGAGGAAACTGGTTCCTGAAAGATGCACTGGAAGGAATGGTGAATGGAAGAAACGTTGGGGGCAAAAAAAAATGTCAGATGATAGACAATATAAAATATACAGGGCTTTCATTTCAGAACTTCCCAGTTTAAATAACTAATTATTTAAATTGAATTCAATTTAAACAAAAAAACACGTCAATTTATGTACTGAGGGGGAAGTCTGAAACCAGACTTAATTGCATTTTAGATTTCACCCCCATTCCCCAGCCGCCCCACTTTGAAATTTCAAATGGCACCCCTATATTTTTACACTTAAATGAGCCGTTGAGAGCAAAAGTGATGTAAGTCAAAAATGAGTAATGAGGGTTAAAATAAACATTCTGTAAAATACAGCAGAAAGTACCAATTAATAATCAATTTATTTAAACTATTAGTAGTCAGTGGATAGCACGAAGGACATATTAATTGTACTTTGAGCTCTATTTTACAGAATTGTTACTTTAAACCTCATTACACAATTTTGACTTACACCACTTCTGCTCTGAACGGGTCAAATATGAAAGAGCATTCAATTGTTTATACACCTCATTCGTTTGTTTTCACATCTTTTGTTTTCTATCGTCGCCTGGCAACCTGTATTTTTGTTATTATCAGTTGATTATATAATGAAAACACAGCTTATTTTGTGTAATTTCCTAAATTTAATTAATAAGGGTGATTTATGTTCACCATTTTAAAATAATTTAATACACAAACACAACCATTACAAGAAATACTCAATACGTTTTTGTAGCTTTATTCTCTTCAGCTCTAATCAACAATAACAACAATCCAGGTTGCCAGGCGACGATAAAAAACAAAACATGCGAAAACAAATGAATGAGATTTATAAACAATTGAATGCTCTTTCATATTTAAGTATAAAAATATAGGGGTGGCATTTGAAATTTCAAAGTGAGGGTGGCTGAGGGTGGGGGTGAAATCTAAAATGCAATTAAGCCTGGTTTCAGACTTTCCTCTGAATATCTAAATTGATGCGTTTTTTTTTTTTTTTTTTTTTTGTTTAAATTGAATTCAAATTAAATAATTAGTTATTTAGACTGGGAAGTTTTGAAATGAAAGCCATGTATGGATCGTATGCTGAGACTGAGAGAAAAGTGGAAAATAGGGAAGATTTGAGAATGCTGGGTTTGCAGTGAAAGACCTACCCCTAGACAAAATACTTTGACCAATGAATGAACATGGGGGTGCTCTTCACTGAAGATAGTAAGCTATACCTGGCTGGGCTTGTACGCTATTTGAACTTAAAGTATTCGCAACGAAAACCTGTAAGTAAAGGCCTACTTTTATTCTTTATTTACATAATATACCGATCAAATATCGGGGACTACTCTAAAGGAATTTAAATAATGCTTTTTATTTTTTGGAAAATAGCGATTTTTACTAAATGGTTTGCGTAAGCTTTTCTTTTTTACTTTCATGTCAATAACACGTCGATGTCTGTAGATAACTTGCAGAAACTCCCTGTATATATATATATATATATATATATATATATATATATATATAATTAACAGTTTCTTCTCGAGAAAATACTAAAATATGTTTGAAAAGCCAGAGGATGATGTTAAGAAGCGTCCCATGCGGACAAGTCATTTAGTCTTAAGTCATAGCTACATTTATTATAACTAACAACGGTTGCTAGGTTACGTAATCAATTTTGCAGCAAGGAAATCACGCCTTGAATATTAGCTAACCTCCATGATTTGACGTTTTTTTTGCACATAAGTGATCATTGTTGTTCCAGCACATAGACTACGTCAGAGACCCCGGGGCACTGAGTCCGTTATTCGATGCCAATAACAAGACAATGGATCGGCCTTCGCGATTTGGATGGAAGCAATACCAGAGCCTCCTTGGCGACAAAGAAACAAAAGACGGTGGCCTTCTCGAAATGACTGCCAACAATGTGGCGTAACATTCGGTTATGATAAAGTGTCGAGCTTAATGTTCGCGGTTCAAAGTCGGCCAGAAGCGATGAGGTCTTCAGCATAACTCCTTCGTAAGGGAATTAAAACCCACGAACTACCGGGTGTTGTTGAATTATTGCATGTGGAAGGACGCTGTTCGTGACAGAGAGGACATCAGGTAAAATTTAATCTACCCAGTTTCTCATTCGAAATTCACCCTGTCGTAGGGAGTAATAAAATTCGCCATCTAAATTCGTGATGTAGAAAATGATACACTTCATATTCTGAGGCTAGTTTATACCAAGAAAGCCTTGGTTTACTTATCTGGAGGTGTTGGCAATCAAAGAATCATCCATACATTGATCTATACATCTATCCATTGAAACAACTAACTATCCAAGTAGCCATCAATCCATCCATCCACCTAACCAACCATTTAACCAACCAACCAACTAATTAAATCATCCATCCATGCATCCGTCCACACCTATGGAGTAACGGTTAGCGCATCTGGTCGCGAAACCAGGTGGCCCGGGTTCGATTCCCGGTCGGGACAAGTTATCTGGTTGAGGTTTTTCCGGGGTTTTCCCTCAATCCAATATGAGCAAATGCTGGGTAACTTTTGGTGCTGGACCCCTGACTCATTTCACCGGCATTATCACCTTCATCTCATTCAGACGCTAAATAACCTAAGCTGTTGATAAAGCGTCGTAAAATAACGTACTAAAATAAAAAAAAATACATGCAGCCACTCAACCAATCATTCGTCCAATCAAGCATCGAGTAATCTATCCATCCAAGCAGCTAACCATCCATTCAAACGCCCAACCAACCAACGAACCAACCACCCACTCACCCATTCATTTATCTATCCTTCCACAGCGCTGGCTTTCTGTGCTCGAGGTTGCGGGTTCGATCCCTGCCCAGGTCGATGGCATTCAAGTTTGCCTAAATGCGACAGGCTCATGTCAGTAGATTTACTGGCATGTAAAAGAACTCCTGCTGGACAAAATTCTGGCACACCGGCGACGCTGATATAACTTCTGCAGTTGCGAGCGTCGTTAAATAAACCATAATTTGCAAATCTAATCTTTCAGGTAAAGCTCCCTGTAAAGCAGATTTGAATAATTTCAAGGGAAAAATTGTTCCGGGGCCGGGTATCGATCCCGGGACCTCTGGTTGAACGTACCAGCGCTCTGCCACTGAGCTACCCGGGAACTCCACCCGACACCGTCTCAACTTTTCCCTTTATATCCACACAACTCGCGTGGGCTGACGAAACGCCAGAGACCCACATCGAGCGCACACAATCTCTGTATGACTTGGAATTGTGGTTTTCTGTTAATGTACACAGTGACATATATATTATGCAAATCTAATCTTTCAGGTAAAGCTCCCTGTAAAGCAGATTTGAATAATTTCAAGGGAAAAATTCTATTCTATCCATCCATACAACCTACCAAATTAAGTCATTCAACCAAACATTTTTCATTCAACAGAATCTCGATCCACTCAAAACAAACAGCCAAATATATATCAATGAACCAACCATTCATCCATTCAAGCAACCAATAGTCTACCCATCCAACGAACCGGTTAGAACCAATCAATCTTCCACGAACATTTTCAATCACCCATGGAGCAACCATTCCATGCAATGAAACAACCAACCGCTTATCCATCGAAGAAATCAAGCAGTGAACCAACCACCCATCTATTCAAATAACCAAACATCTAACCATTCAACCAACTAACCATTCAATCAAGCAATCAACCATTCGCCCATATATTCAACCACCCAAGTAACCAATCATTTACCCATGCATCCATTCATCTACTTGTGCATCCAATCAATCAACCATCCTTCCAAGAAATTAACCAACTGCCTATCCATTCATCCAACCGATCATCCATCCAAGAAATCAGCCAGTGAACCAACGATCAATCTATTCAAATAACTAATCATCTACCCATCCAACCAGCAATGACCCATCCACTCGTATATTCAACCACTCAAGCAACTATTCATCTACCTATGCACCCATTCAATCAACCATTCAAACTACCAACCGATCATCCATCCAACAAACCATCCAGTGAAACAACCAACCAAGCATCTACCCATGCATCCAGTCATCTACTTGTGCATCCAATCAATCAACCATTCTTCCAACTGTCTATCCATTCATCCAACCGACCATCCATCCAAGAAACCAGTCAATCAACCAGCCGTCCATATATTCAACCAACAAACCATCCATCATTGTTCCAACCAAACAATCAACCATTCAACTTTTCCAAGTAACCATGCATTCATTCATCCATCCATCCATCCATCCATCAAACCAACCATCCATTTAGAGTCATCCATCCATCCATTCATCCATCCATCCATCCATCCATCCATCCATCCATCTATTCAACCAACATACAGTATCATCTATCCATTCAGTCTTAATAGCCTCCACCCATCTCAACCAACCTACTGCCATCCTTCTATTTCCTCTTAATTAATTGATTTAATTTCCAATACTATAAGCCCAAGAAAAACTCTCTTTTAACATTTCTGAACCGCTGCAGCTGAATATGATCTCGCCTAGATACCACGGAAGAACCACAAAAATTATAATTGTAATGTTGAATAATTGCATTGTGGTTTTATATGCTTAAATTACTGTATATGATATTGGTGATGATGATTTTTTACTTTAATTATTTCGGAATTACCAATAATTACTGGCATTATGTTCGAAATTATATTTTTCTTTCATAAAAAATACATCTCTCGTCGACACGAAGTGTAGCTTTCTTCTTTTTACAACACTGCAATTTATTGCAGCACAAATTAACCTCTCCGGCTCCGTCACCATGGTTACCAAGTCCGTGATTAAACATCCTTGGCCTTCGCAAGATGGCGGTCCGCGCACGCAATCTCGCATTACGTAAGGCAAGAAAAACAAGTGACTATGCCTCCATTGTTTAGCTCGCTATTTTTATCTGTGAGCATTTAAACACGTCCTAATGTTGCAATTGACAGGCAGGCACGTGCTGGCTTGTTTAGTGCTGCTTCGTCGATTACCATGACAACACGAGACTTTGTTTCCTAGTTTATCTCGTGTTTACTAGATGTTTCAATTTTCAGTACCGTCTTTTGTTATAAAACAAATGACTACGCTATTGTTTCTGTTTCATTCGTAGGATTGACAGCGTATTTTAGGGAGCTATCCAAACACACTTAACAAGCATTTAACAATGAAAACAAATATAAGAAACAAACTTAAGGTTAAATTAACTGAGAAATAATATAATTTTAATTTTTACAATTTCACTTATGCAAGTACAGTCTCAGAAAAAAGCTTTGTAGTACAGATACTTCATAAGTCACAGAAAGGAGGCAGTGCTCAAGACCAGAGGACGAGAGACCTGGTTCACAAGAGGAGGACTAGTTGAGGTAATGAAATTAGTTTTGTTTCGTTGTATGTCTGATCATGCGCACTGCCTCCTTTCTGTGACTTATAAAGTATCTATCCGACAAAACTCGTTTCTAAGTTTGTACATAATTACACATTAAAGACATACATGTAAGTATTTTAAAAATAGTACTTTAACAGCATTTTTTTTAAATTGCTGACACTAAAATATGGCAAACTTAGCCTTTTTTTCATTATTTTGTTATATAGCCCTGGACCACAGAACATACCTTAATCAAGAGCTGTGCTTGTGAAACACTTTGGTTTCCTCCAGATGTATTAAGTCGAATCAAATGGGGTAATCAATAAATGCGGGGAGTATAAAGACAGCAATAGTTTATTTAACATACTTTAATTCTATTTATTATTACAAAAACTGCCCCCATTGACGGTAGCCCTTACGGACTCAGTATGTCCTCAAAAAAGTTGTTAATATACATACATATTAAATTTAAAAAAAAGGAAGCAAGGAAAAGAGCATGAAAAATACAATCATTGCTATTAATGTGACATCATGTGATTAATTAGGATTTGACAGGATTTTAACACAGTTATCATAATGTCTTCCCTCAGAGATGTTGGCAGAGCAAACTGCGTCTAAATTCTTCGAAAAAAGCTGGTATAGTCCCTCGAGCACCTATGAGCAAGCCGAATACCTCAACATGAATTAAGGCATATTTCAGCTTGAAATAGTTGACTGTAGGCTCATAGATCGACTTCTTCTCAAGATGGACCTAGGCTGACTGATGACATTCTACTTCAAAACGTATCGTGGGGTCCACAATGATGCCCTGTTTAGTGTCAGCATTGTACGCTAAAATATTTACTCGTCTCGTTGACTCATTTTCAGCTAGACAGGAGGTTTCTTCTTCTACTACCCAGCCCTTATTTCTTAATGCGGCAGCAATTTTGGATCTTATAAGCCAATGTCTAGAGTTCCTCAAGAGCAATCCCTGTTCACAGAATCCCAAGACGTGTGCTAAAGTTTCAATCTCCGGGCAGCCATGTCTGCACCGGGTACCGTCGAGAGATCTGCCGGGAACGGAACGAACAGCTGTTAAATTTGCTGTCATTTTCAGGCTAGATATCCATTCACTAGTCAAAGTCCTTTCTTGTTAGCAATCCAACTGTTGGCGGCTGTTACTTCGCTATACATCTCAACACCTTTTCCCTGTCCTGAAAGGGTCTTCCATGATTCATATTCACGACCCCGCAATTCTTCTCGAAAATTTCAAATTTTAGCTTTAGTAAAGTCGTTGGGAATGGAAAGGCAGAGGGAATCACACGGCGATTTGAATTCGACATCTGTCTCATCATGTTAAGTAACTAACTTTGTACGTGGTACAGTCATTAAGTTCTAATACTCAGCGCATAGTGGCGTTGTGGTGCACTATAGCGCATAGGTGGCGCCATGGTATGATACCTTGTCAGATAGTCTCTCGACCCAACAAGAGACAGTTGAGTGCATGCACTGCAAGCAGAACTACGGTCTTTGTTGTGACGGTGATTTGAATGCGCGCGTCGGAACTCGAGTATGTTGCAGTTTGAGCAACGGGCAAACGTCACGTTCTGTCAGAAATGAGGCGAAACTGCTATAACCGATCATAACTGGAGACGAAACATGGTGTTTCCTTTACGATCCGCAACTGAAGCGACAATCCGCCACCTGGAAAACGCCATTATTTCCACGACAGAAAAATCCGCAACAAGACAGGTCAAAAGGCAAGGTGATGCTTTAACAGTTTTTTTTATTCAAATGGAATTGTTCACATAGAATTCATCCCACAAGGTGCAACTGTAGACAAGATCCTCTACAAAGAGATTCTTGGCCGTTTAAGCAATTCAATTCGTCGTAAGCGTCCTGAGCTTTGGCATAGGAAGAATTGGCTGTTGCTACACGACAACGCCCCTGCACATCGCTCCATCCTTGTCCAAGAGGAACTTGCAAGGCAACAGGTTGCTGTTTTGCCACATCCTCCGTACTCACCTGATCTCGCACCATGCGATTTTTGTTCTCTTTCCCCTCATGAAATTAATCCTACGAGGGCGTAATTTTTATGCGGCCGAAAAGGTCATGACTGCCACAAGAGAAGCCGTACGGCATCTTCCTGCCAACATCTTTCAGCGGTGCTTCCAGCAGCTACACCAACGTTGGCAGACGTGCATAGCGGCCAACGGCGACTATATTGAGGGAGGATGTCGATCTGTTTAAGTGTACGCCGTATCACGCGGCATCTTCTAAGACATCCAGATTCTTGTGGGTGCCTACCCTTCAGGCGTCAGTGTCAGAACTTAATGACTGTACCACGTATATCAATTTCCAAATGAATCCAATTTTCTGTAATGACATATTATTCATTGCAAGTCCAAACATTTGCGCCATATTTATATGTGAAACATTTCGACTATCAATTGCATTGTTGTCTGGATACTAGACCTTACGGAATGAGGAAGTGATTATGAAGTAGTTAACGAGAAGGCCTTGTTAAATTTTAATGAGGAGAGTATGAAGGCAGCCATTAAGAGAGATATCAAACTTTTATTTTAAATCACAAACGTCCTTAGAATCCCAGCACTGCTCGCGAAATAACAATCACGGACAACATAAACGTTTCACACAAATTATACAGATTCGATGGGTTTCTTAATTGGTTGTTTTACTACTCTTTATCAACTGCTGTAGTTATGTAACGTCTGAATAAGATGAAGGTGATAATGCCAGCGAAATGAGTCCAGTGTCCAGCGCCGAAATTTATCCAATATTTGCTCTTCATGTAATAATAATAATCCGTGGCGCTACAGCCCGTGAAGGGCCTGGACCGACCAGCCGGCTGCTGGCCTCACGCCCACATGCCGAAGCAGAGGTGGACGATCATCCAACCGGAATGGAGGTGTCGTGTGGTTAGCACGATGATCCCCCAGCCGTTATAGCTGGTATTCGCAACCGGATTTCGCTACCTATCGTAGCTCCCCAAGTGCATCACGATGCTGGGTGGGCACCGGTCCCATACACTGGCCGAAATTTCATGATAAAATTTCTTCCCCCATAAGGACTCGAACCAGCGCGCATTCCGTAACGCGAGTCCCAGGCAGGACGCCTTAGACCGCGACGCCACGGCGCGGGACCTTGCTCTTAATGAGTTGAGGAAAAACCCCGGAAAAACCTCAACCAGGTAGCTTGACTCAACCAGGATTTGAACCCGACTCGCTCGTTACCACGGTCAGACATGATAACCACTCCACAGCTGTGGACGCGATGGATCCTCTGCCTCTTTTTACAAAGTCATCTTCTTAGCGTTCATCTTAATATAAAGTGTACGTATATTCGTACAATCTTTTGGCTCAGAGCTGTAAATTTATATCAACAGCTTGACGCCATAAATCAAATACTTCATCCCATATAAAAGTGCTGGATAGTTGAAGAGTCCACTGCAAGAATGATGGATGTCACTTTCTTGTCGAAAATAAACCAAGACTGCCAATGCATAGCTTAAGACATATAGAATGTACATAGGGAGTTATATGGCATTAACACTGATAGTCATTGTCCAGTAATGATCGGAAAACCACAGTTAAGCTTTGAGCGCTAAGCATTTCAAACTTTCAATTGCTTATCCTGCAAAATGTATTCCAAATGACATCCATCATTCTTGCAGTGGACTCTTCAGTTGGTAAGACGTAACTTGCAACGTGAAGTTCGTCTTTTACAAGAAGAGTTCTTAGGCCGCTATTACACTATCAAAGTAGTGTAATGGTTTTTCTTTTATAAAAGTTTCTTTGATGAAAAATCTTTCATAAATTGTAAGTGCATCTTGTTATCTTTGATAAAAGATTTCTATACGTTGAGACAAATATGGCGGAACGCAAATATAACTGGACTGTTGCTTACTTACTTACTTACTTACAAATGGCTTTTAAGGAACCCGAAGGTTCATTGCCGCCCTCACATAAGTCCGCCATCGGTCCCTATCCTGTGCAAGATTAATCCAGTCTCTATCATCAAATCCCACCTCCCTCAAATCCATTTTAATATTATCCTCCCATCTACGTCTCGGTCTCCCTAAAGGTCTTTTTCCCTACGGTCTCCCAACTAACACTCTACATGCATTTCTGGATTCGCCCATACGTGCTACATGCCCTGCCCATCTCAAACGTCTGGATTTAATGTTCCTAATTACTATCTTAGGTGAAGAATACAATGCGTGCAGTTCTGTGTTGTGTAATTTTCTCCATTCTCCTGTAACTTCATCCCGTTTAGCCCCAAATATTTTCCTAAGCACCTTATTCTCAAACACCTTTAACCTATGTTTCTCTCTCAGAGTGAGAGTCCAAGTTTCACAACCATACAGAAGAACCGGTAATATAACTGTTTTATAACAGATTTTCAGATTTTTGGACAGCAGACTGGATGATAAGAGCTTCTCAACCGAATAATAACACGCATTTCCCATATTTATTCTGTGTTTTATTTCCTCCCGAGTGTCATTTATATTTGTTACTGTTGCTCCAAGATATTTGAATTTTTCCACCTCTTCGAAGGATAAATCTCAAATTTTTATATTTCCATTTCGTACAATATTCTGGTCACGAGACATAATCATATACTTTGTCTTTTCGGGATTTACTTCCAAACCGATCGCTTTACTTGCTTCAAGTAAAATTTCCGTGTTTTCCCTAATCGTTTGTCTATTTTCTCCTAATATATTCACGTCATCTGCATAGACAAGCAGCTGATGTAACCCGTTCAATTCCAAACCCTGCCTGTTATCCTGAACTTTCCTAATGGCATATTCTAGAGCGAAGTTAAAAAGTAAAGGTGATAGTGCATCTCCTTGCTTTAGCCCTCAGTGAATTGGAAAAGCATCAGATAGAAACTGACCTATACGGATTCTACTGTATGTTAACTGCATGTTAACTGGACTGTTGCTACCACAAAAATTGTGATATCGGAGTGTGAAGGAAATTAAATGTTGTAAGTAAATAATTTGTATAAACATATTTTATAAAAATTTGTATAATTTTCAAGTCCTCACATTGTAGCTCTTTTAATAAGTTCTTATGGATACTTCTCTTATCACGTTTTTCAACCCACGATTTAACCTACAGGCGTTTCTTTTTCTGTTTATTTGTCAACAGTAATCTCACTAGAGGTTTTGATTTATCTAGACAAAATCAAAACTCGAGTGGGATTTAATTGACTATTACACGATTAGAAGAAACTATATACAGATTAGAAGTAACGAAGTACTCCAACACAATGAAATATTAATTGGCTTACGAAAATACAACTGTTTTCAAATGTATTATTGTACCATCTCAACATTACGCTAGATGGCAGTAGTGTTTTATGATTATGTTTTCTTGTTACCGGTATCAGTTGTGCCAACTATGGAATCATCATTGAACTTTGTGGACGGTTACTAGTCAAGAAAGCTTTGTTGATTCAGTTTCATTTTTATTAAAACATTTGCATTCCACTTCAATCATCCGGATCCCAGTAATCAACGTCACTTGACAGATGATTTTCAATAAATCTTAGTATCAAACAATCTCTGATACGTGACTATTCATAATATCATATAGCAGAAGCTATAACAAACATAACCTAAATAACATAAACAAGTGTTAGAAAAGTTTTAATTAGGGATGATGAAATAAACAAGAAACGTTTTAATTAACGATGATGAAATAAAAAATAAACATGAATAATTTTAAAAGAAACAATTATTGAAAGTACAATTTTCAAATTTGAATGTTTTAGTGGTTGGTGGTTCAGTTGATGTTATATTGGACTTGTGCGTAAAAGAAGTGAAGTCGTTGATGTACATGGTGTATCCCTCAACTTATTCAGGATTTCCGAATGGTGCTCTTCATATATGACCAGTGATCTTTATTAATTCTTGTTCTTGAATGCCAATGCGAGTCATATATGAAAGTGCTGTGCATCGACTGGAGTGGTTTGTAATTTTCTGTTTTTTGACGGCCAGACCAGTGCAGTTTGAAATGTTGGCAAACAAAGAAACAAATGCTAGGGGAGTGATAAAAATAAACAAATGCTAGGGACGCGATAAAATTAAACAAATGCTAGGGACGCGATAAAATTGTGCGATAAGCAGCCATGATTGATTGAAAGACGTCCTTTCGTACCGTTTTATTGGTCGAAAGTAGTGTGACGTAGTAAAAGTGTAATAGTCAGTAAAATATTTATATAATAATTGAACTAATTGTAGCTAAACAAGCACAATACTGTTCTTCATTCATGATGTTACAAACTTAACGCGTAAATATTAGTTTCAATAAATCCTAACTGTTGTGGATGAGCTTTTGTTCCTAATTTTAGGTCATGTTTGATAAAATATTTTATAAAAGATTTTATGTGGTCTAATATACCCCAAATCCTATTTTTTATCAAAGAGCTTTGATAAAATATTTTATCATATTCGTTGCCAAAGAACTTTGATAGTGTAAGAGCAGCCTTAGGTTAAATGTTTCTTCTTGCTGTGTTGACATGGTTCTTGCCCCGGGTTGATGACTTTTTCCACCCCTGTCACACAAATTGTTTTCTGGCGGATAAGATAAGCTGTTTGCTTAAGGAATCTGCTAACTACAGGAGTAATTAAATCCCGGCCTTGCATTAGTGATTTCCTTTAAATTGTACGAGATACGATCTGTGTAATTGCTGCACGCCTGAGGGGACAGACGACCGACCGGACGGACGAAGAAGCAGTGAAAGGACGGACGGGACAGACATGAAGATGCATAGAGGGAGAACGGAGAAGGAATGGTAAGGCGTAGAGAGAGTACACAGACATGTAAGAGAATAAATAAATGTACAAGGAAGAAATAGATAACAATAACTAATAAAATATATAGGGGAGACTGTTGTACCTTTAAACACTTTTCACATTTTATTTTTTTTTTAATTTTGGGAAATGAAATTTTTTAATGAAAAAATGCTTGAAATAACTATTGGAGATTCCTTTACAACTCCCTGTATGTATTTTCCTGTTTTACAGATCTATTAAGGATGGAAAAAATAAAATGAAGGGATATGTAATGTGTTCAGAGGTACAACAGGATCATGTACCTTGGAACATACCCTCTTGTAAGTTGGAACACATGGAATATAGGATGGAATATAGCTGTAAAAACTGACAATCATATCTAAAATGTATTTTCAATCATAAACCAGAGCAGGATCCCTGATTTAAATTTTATTTCCTGGGGAAGCAATAACTGCTTCAACAGTTTTCTTCAAGGCATCCGAATCAATTGGGGACCTCTTTAATTCCAGACTTGCTTCGTGACATGACCTTAAAATAAAAGAAAAACGAAAACCGATAGTATCGTGTAATTTGGAACATGTTCCATGGTACAAGATGTTTTGTGTTCAAAGGTACAGAGGGTGCACGTTTAAACAAATATGGCTCCGAAAACTAGAGATTCGAATAAATCATGGAAATTAAAATATGTTATTACTCACCAGATGATAGGGAACACGCCGTACTTGAAAGATATTAACAAATGCAATCTTGTTTTGTGTTAGAAAACATACATCAATGAACGAAATGTTTACTTTTGGTACTAAAAAATTTCTTTTGTCTACGGAACTCACACTTTGCAATTAATAAAACTGAAACTACGACCAGAGCTACTTAGCGGCTTTCTCTACAATCTACTTCGTTTTGAGTCCTCTAGGTAGCAGCAAAAATTAAAAAACAAAAAATGTTCAAAGGTACACTATGCTAAAGGTACAACATTCTCCCCTACATATAAGTATATAAATAAATATTTGAAGACAAATATACACGATACGATACAATGCATAAATATATAAGTATATAAATACACATTAAAGGAAGAAATACATACGCAATATATAAATTAATGCATCGACGTAAGTACGTAAATAAATGTTCAAGGGAAAAATACATAACTATATAATAAATCAAAATACAATAATTAATACATATACATGTAAATATACAGCAGAATTCGTATAGGTCAGTTTCTGTCAGATACGTTTCCAATTCACTGCGGGCTAAAACAAGGAGATGCACTATCACCTAACTTTTTAACTTTGATCTAGAGTATGCCATTAGGAAAGTCCAGGATAACAGAGAGGGTTTGGAATTGAACGGGTTACATCAGCTGCTTGTCTATGCGGATGAGGTAAATATGTTAGGAGAAAATCCACAAACGATTAGGGAAAACACGGGAATTTTACTGGAAGCAAGTAAAGAGATAGGTTTGGAAGTAAATCCCGAAAAGACAAAGTATATGATTATGTGTCGTGACGAGAATATTGTACGAAATGGAAATATAAAAATTGGAAATTTATCTTTTGAAGAGGTGGAGAAGTTCAAATATCTAGGAGCAACAATAACAAATATTATTGATACTCGGGAGGAAATTAAACACAGAATAAATATGGGAAATGCCTGTTATTATTCGGTTGAGAAACTTTTATCATCCAGTCTGCTGTCGAAAAATCTGAAAGTTAGAATTTATAAAACAGTTATATTACCGGTTGTTCTTTATGGTTGTGAAACTTGGTCTCTAACTTTGAGAGAGGAACAGAGATTAAGGGTGTTTGAGAATAAGGTGCTTAGGAAAATATTTGGGGCTAAGAGGGATGAAGTTACAGGAGAATGGAAAAAGTTACACAACACAGAACTGCACGCATTGTATTCTTCACCTGACATAATTAGGAACATTAAATCCAGACGTTTGAGATGGGCAGGGCATGTAGCACGTATGGGCGAATCCAGAAATGCATATAGAGTGTTAGTTGGGAGGCCGGAGGGAAAGAGACCTTTAGGGAGGCCGAGACATAGATGGGAGGATAATATTAAAATGGATTTGAGGGAGTTGGGATATGATGATAGAGAATGGATTAATCTTGCTCAGGATAGGGACCGATGGCGGGCTTATGTGAGGGCGGCAATGAACCTCCGGGTTCCTTAAAAGCCAGTAAGTAAGTAAAACATGTAAATATATACAGAGTGATCCGTTTAGGTATGGATAAAATAAAAACACCGTAAAACATTTACTACTGAACTTTATTTGTTGAAACTTTGTGCATACAACACTGAAAGACGGGAGATTCGTCAGAGCTCAACATGACCCCCATTGCGCACCCTGTACAACTCAATTCATACAATTCAGCCCATGTCCGTTGTAACATAAGAGAGATGATTTGTTGAAAAGCTTGAGTAATTTTTACTCTCAGATCATCAATGTTCCTGGGTTTCTGTGACTAGACAATGTCTTTAACAAAACCCCACACGAGGAAGCCAGGAGGGGTTAGATCTGGGGACCAAGCCAAGAGATAGCTGCTTCTCGTACTGGGTTTCGCCTGCGATCTCCTGCATGTTTTAACACAGAATCTGTTTCTACAAATTTCGATACCACAACATTATGGAATCGTATTTAGGTACATTACACACACCATACTCACGTTGAAATTCCCTTTGAACTCTTTTAACACTCTCAAATTTAGCATACCAAAGAACACATTGTGCCCGCTGTTGATTTGTAGTAGCCATTTTAATCATGTACGATTTTCATTTGTCCTTTCAGATTATGCATTGTTGATTGTCATATATGGAAACTCCCATCTTTTAATCATAATATAACCAGCAAGAAATTTTTCCCACTATCATAATAGCTTTATAATAATAAATTAATATTATCCGTACCCAAACGGATCAGACTGTATATTATTGAATTAATAGTCCAGTACATGTTCAGGCACAAATTCAGTTTATAACCAATTAACAAAAAAGTCTGTAATTACTATCGATAGTACCGGTAATTTTTATTATCACTCTTGATAGGACTATCGATAGTAGGAAAAACAGTCGATAGCACTATCGATACTATCGTAAGTGACTATCGCCCAACTGTAATGTAAGTACACAAATAAATATACAAGAAGAAAAGCATAACAGTATAGGGATGGAGAAAATGGGGATGACGAAGAAAGAAAGATAGAAAGAAAAAAGGAAGGAAGAAAGAAAGATGACATGCAACATGTTTAAAATACTTACTTAGTTTTAAATAAAAACATATAAACAAAAAAGGAGAATGCATGTCAAAGACGAAAGAACGAAAGAGTGGAAAAGAGAAAATGTGAACATATGAAGGCGAAAAATATATTGAAATAGAAATAAAGAAAGAAAGAAAGAAAGAAAGAAAGAAAGAAAGAAAGAAAGAAAAGAAGGAAGGAAGAAAGGAAGAAAGAAAGAAAGAAAGAAAGAAAGAAAGGAAGGAAGAAAGAAAGAATGAAAGGAAGAAAGAAAGAAAGGAAGAAAGGAAGGAAGAAAGAAAGAAAGAAAGAAAGAAAGAAAAGAAGGAAGGAAGAAAGAAAGAAAGAAAGGAAGAAAGAAAGAATGAAAGAAAAGAATGAAGGAAGGAAGAAATAAAGGAAGAAAGGAAGAAAGAAAGAAAGAAAGAAAGGAAGGAAGGAAGAAAGGAAGGAAGAAAGGAAGAAAGAAAGAAAGAAAGAAAGAAAGAAGGAAAGAAAGAAAGACAGACAGACAGAAAGAAAATAAGGAAGAAAGAAAGGAAGGAAGAAAGAAAGAAAGAATTAATGAAAGAAAAGAAAGAAAGGGAGAAAGAAAGAAAGAATGAATGAAAGGAAGGAAGGAAGAAAGAAAGAGTGAATGAAAGAAAGAAAGAAAGAAAGAAAGAATGAATGAAAGAAAAGAAGGAAGAAAGAAAGAAAGAAAGAAAGAAAGAAAGAAAGAAAGAAAGAAAGAAAAATAAATGAAGATCAGTTGAAGGAAATGATAAAACATGAAGTGAAATAGTGACGTCAGAGTGAGGGGTAAATCGCAGCTGCATATCGCCACACGCTGTACCCACTGTGAACGCAGAATCACGTTCCGGCCTCATTTATCTCGCTTGGTAGACGGCACTAGCCAGACATGCTAAGAGTTATGTAACAATGAAAATTAACATTGTGTTAACGAGATGAAATCCGCACTGCCCTGGGCCTGCCCCGCGGACATCCGCGTTTTGGCATATTTATTGCGCCCGAAGCTGCTGGTATTCCCAGGCAAGCTAGCAAATGTCCTCCAGGGGTGTGCAACCGTAGACTAAGAGTTCGATTGTGTTTAGTTGTGTCAAGTGATGGTGTTCACCGCATGTCCTAGTCGAGAATTTCATTTAGGTTCAAAATATTGTCATGGAAAATCTATATGGATTTGTTTTGTGCAGAGATATCAAGAGTTGTATTTTGTATTAAGAAAACTAAAAGCCTGTGTATCAAAAGACTTTCTTTGTTACATTTCTTCGGACCAAATTTCTGCACACTTAAAGGACAAAACTAATTTTTTTAAATAATTTATTGTCATAATACACTGCTCTTAAATTGACTGAGGATATTGGGAATTAAATTAATGGCTTTCCCAAACAAGCTATGAAATAATAATTTATAATAATATATTGATTTATTTTGCTAATACTGTAATTATAACATAAAATATTATATATATATTATATATATATATATATATATATATAACTTTAGCACAGCCCTGAAAGAATCGAACTCGTGCTCGGGGGGGTGGGGATTCCTGAATTTAAATTAAGAAATATAATAATACAATTTGTTTTATGTCTACTACACAATAGGAATATATAAATTTAAAGAATAATGTTTCATATAAAACAACTCTTATTTCCGAACTGAAGCATAAAGAGCAAAATTGTATTAAACTCTTTTGTTTGAAATATCTCAAAGAATAACCCCCTGAAATCAATGGCATTACTTACGGTTCACTCTTTATATGTAGATTATATACTAATTTAATTGAATTATGTTTTATTTAACGACGCTCGCAATTGTCGAGGTTATATCAGCGTCGCAGGTGTTCCGGAATTTTGTCCCGCAGGAGTTCTTTTACATGCCAGTAAATCTATTCACATGAGTTTGTCGCATTTAAGCACACTTAAATTCCACCGACCTGGAAAGAGGTCGAACCCGCGACCTCGGGCACTGAAGACGATTATGTACTGTATGTATTTATGTTATTACCGTTACCTTCCATTTATACATTTTTTTTTAAATGTGTAATTTTGGAATTAGCGACGGACGTAGAACCAAGGACCAAGGACCCGGGTTCGATCCCCGGCGCCGGAGCGAATTTTTCTCCTCAAATATTAATTGTCAAAATTACAGATATTATTCAGTATGACAAATTAATAAGTGTATAATATTCTCATAGCTGCAGTGCATATGCCTGTACAGATTACTGTGCACTTAACTGCGGAATCCCGACCAAAAAAGTCACTCAGCTGAGTGCGCTCCTATTATAATGGTAGTTGACATTGGACATATGCGTCAACGTATATGCCTAACTTGGAGTCAGGCCACAAAACGAAAATATTACAAGGAGGAAGGTTCGAGCTGGTGCTATGGATTGAATTCGGCGTAGCTCAGTGGTCAGAGCGCTTGGTACGTAGAAGCAAGGATCCGGGTTCGATCCCCGGCGCCGGAGCGAATTTTTCTCCTCAAATATTAATTGTCACTTATGAGGTTTAAACCTAGTTGACTAAACAGCTAACAAACCTTACCCTCTAACCCCTCCCGTTGTTGCACCACTGTAATTTTTTGAATGATACAGAATGGCAGGGGAAACAGGTGTTTGCGTATCCCTTCTTGACTACGAGCTGTCGTTCATTCAGAGCCTGTTGAACTCTGATCAGTGCGGTCTGCCGGCCTTGAAATTCCGCGAGGTGGAGGCGGCGTAGCGAACACATCTCAATCACCTGCAGTGTTGCCACTCCTCTGGGACGGTCGAAGAGCGGCTAACAAAGCTCTGGTCTGCCTCTCTCCATCCTGGCTCTGTTTCGCCATATTCGGTATGGAGACCAGATTTCCAAAATAAAAAACGGGACATTCATTGCAAGCTGGAATGATTCGGAATTTTATCTACGTAAAATGGGTGCAGGATTTCATTCATTTAGTGCAGCCGCGGCGAAAATGCGACTCACAAGTACATTGTGGCTCGCAGTGCTTTTCTCTCGCTTCCCACCTACAATCCCCATCCTCTTACTCACTGGAGTCAAACTCAGTTCTATTTGTATTTGTCTCGGACCTGCGAGTGGCGTATCGTCGCAATATCTCTCTCGAAACCATTTACCTCTATAAAAAACGAAAGTTTCAAGTAGGATGGGAGGATGCATTCTTTTGCTTACAATATGATGAAAATATTAAATGTATGATTTGTTCACAAATATTACTAGGAAAACGGTTGTATAACATAAAACGGCATTATAAGTTACTACACGTTACTGATGAAACATTAAAAGGTTAAGTGTTAATATTATTATGCGTGTTATTATTCGGTTGAGAAGCTCTTATCATCCAGTCTGCTGTCCAAAAATCTGAAAGTTAGAATTTATAAAACAGTTATATTACCGGTTCTTCTGTATGGTTGTGAAACTTGGACTCTCACTCTGAGAGAGGAACATAGGTTCAGGGTGTTTGAGAATAAGGTGCTAAGGAAAATATTTGGGGCTAAGCGGGATGAAGTTACAGGAGAATGGAGAAAGTTACACAACACAGAACTGCACGCATTGTATTCTTCACCTGACATAATTAGGAACATTAAATCCAGACGTTTGAGATGGGCAGGGCATGTACCACGTATGAGCGAATCCAGAAATGCATATAGAGTGTTAGTTGGGAGACCGGAGGGAAAAAGACCTTTAGGGAGGCCGAGACGTAGTGGGAGGATAATATTAAAATGGATTTGAGGGAGGTGGGGTATGATGATAGAGACTGGATTAATCTTGCACAGGATAGGGACCGCTGGCAGGCTTATGTGAGGGCGGCAATGAACCTTCGGGTTCCTTAAAAGCCATTTGTAAGTAAGTAATTATTATTATTATTATTATCATTATCATTATTATCTCTGTACGTCGATTCGTTTACAGCAGATGTACGAATAATGCGGTTAAATTTTCAATTTAAACTCACAGATTTACAATGTGACGTTAAATGAAAGCTAGATGTAAGGACTTGACAGATATTGGAAACTTCAAATCTTTGGAAAAAAATAAATATTTGAAGCTTCCTTCTTTCGCTTGCTCTGTTGAAGCCATATTCGCTGTAACTTACGTTTGTGAAAAATTATTTTCAACAATGAAAATAGTAAAAATCAAATTTAGATCACGACTGACAGACAAATACCTTCCTGATCAACTACGATTGGCAGTAAGTGACATAATTCCTGATTTTGAAACTTTGTCGCAGAGACATTCCCAAGACAGTTAATTTTAGGTTGTGATAATGTGTCTATGTTTTCTTGTTCATTTCTTTCTTCGTTACACGTCCTAAACATTAACTTCCCCTTCGGTTGTCCGCCTCCCTCCACAGGTGCTATGCACGTTGCAGCTTACACAGTGGCTCGGCGCACCATGGCCTTTTCGCCAGCGCTGATTTAGTGTTCTGCCCGAGGACAGGTCTTTCACTGTAAACCCAGCTTTCTCCAATCTTTTCTATTTTCTGTCTTCCTCTTTGTCTCCTCATACGATCCATATATATCAATGTCGTCTATCATCTTATATCTTCTTCTGCCCCGAACTCTTCTCCCGTTTACCATTCCTTCCAGTGCATCCTTCAGTAGGCAGTTTCTTCTCAGCCAGTGACCCAACCAATTCCTTTTCCTCTTCCTGATCAGTTTCAGCATCATTATTTCTTCACCCACTCTTTCCAACACAGCTCCATTTCTTATTCTGTCTGTCCACATTTCAAATGCTTCTATTCGCTTCTCTTCACTTCATCTTAATGTCCATGTTTCTACCCCATAAAAGTCACACTCCATACAAAGCACTTCACTAGTCTCTTCTTTAGTTCTTTTTCCAGAGGTCTGCAGAAGATGCCCCGTTTTCTATTAAAAGCTTCCTTTGCCATTGCTATCCTCCTTTTGACTTCCTGGCTGCAGCTGATGTTACTGCTTATAGTACATTCCAAGTATTTGAAGCTGCCCACTTGCTCTACAGCGTCATTTAGAATTTTCAAGTTTATCTTCTGTATTTTTCTCCTTATGACCATGCTCTTCGTCTTATTTACATTTATCTTCATCCCATACTGCTCATAGCTGTCATTTAGCTCCAGTAGCAGATTCCTTAGTAAGCCTATCATCTCCTCTTCTGCTAACAACGCCATATCATCAGCAAATCTTATGCACTTTATTCATATTCCTCCTACTATCACTCCTCCCATGTTCTGAAAACAGTTCTTTACTAAATCCTCCAAGTAGATGTTGAACAGGGTAGGTGATAAAGGACATTCCTGATGTACTCCTCTTCCTATTTCACTTCCTTGTGACATTTCTTCTCCTATCCTGATATTGACTCGTTGTTTCATATAAGGATTACTGAACAGTCTTCTCTTTTTCCAATGCACACCAATTTTCTTTAGAATCCCCATCAGTTTATTCCAATCCACTATCTCAAAAGCCTTTCCTAAGTGTATAATTATATGCTTGCTCCTCCCCTCAAGTTTCTTGCCACATGTCTTCAGACCATGGTACAAATTTAAATTAATTCCAATCTGTATTTTTATTATTGAGTCATAACAAGACTTCATTTCTTCACCCAGAAGTCTAAATTTGGCTTGCAGTACCTGATGATTGATATTTACAGTCAACGTGTTTCATGCAGGTACGCTGTATTGCCCCAATGTTTATAGGGTAAAGGTTGGTAATACTGTGATACGAGTAATATTGTGATAGTTCTTTTTGAGAATTTGTTACAATTTTACTGAACGAGAGAGGGACCGGTTTTGTGCAGCAACTTGTCCATGAACATTCCCTTAATACGTTGACGCAAAAAAAAAACCGCTCTTCCTCTAGCTCAGTAAAATTGTAGTCTAATAAATTCTCAAAAAGAACTATCACAATATTACTCATATCACAATATTACCAACCTTTACCCTAATCAGTTATTGTGTGATCTATTGTTTCAGACAACATTATTATTATTAAAGTGTGGGGGCAAACCACGGAAAACGGGAAACATTATTATTATTATTATTATTATTATTATTATTATTATTATTATTAAGGTGGGTGCTCCTGTTATGGCCGTGTTCCTGATATGGCCATCCCCCTATTGTGAGTTAGTTAACCAAAAAATCCGCTAAATTGCAGCAGCATCCAGTGAAATGGCATCGTGGTATGTCACTTGATCGTTTTCCATCCAGTCAGGTTGAGCAATATGGCGTCAGTTGCCTGTTTTGCGGTTTTCATGTGACCTCTTCTTATTTTTCTCTGGTAAGTCTCCTTTGTTTTATGCATGTTTTTCAAAGACTTGTTTCATGAAAACCATCGTACTCCATTCAGTTTTTAATGTTGATTGGTGTTGTAGTTGATGGCGTATCTTTTACGAGTTGTTCATAATCAAACGATTTTCGTGAAAGCTTACCTGCTCCTGATATGGCCACATCAAATGCACCATGGCCATATCAAGTTCATTTCACTTTTATTTTTTCACCTGACAAATTTACATGCCTTATAGCTGGGATTACGCAAAAATTTTGTATTTTAAGAAAAACAACTTAATTTTTTATGGAAAAACCTGTTTTGACTACACTTTTGAATTATAAAAAAGATTATTAAGTGTCATGTTTATTCATTTTACACCAAAGTTATTTAATTTTAACACAACTGCGCTATCAAACTGAAAACAATCACGATTTGTAGAATATGGAACAAGGGTGGCCATATCATGTGCACGTATTCCTGATATGGCCACTAGGTAGACTTTTGGAACTTGGGACTTTTTGGACAATTAAAGCTATTTTTATGGGGAAAGAAATTGTTTTAAGAAAGTCCATTAGACTGAGAACGAGTAAGATAAAAGTGGTTTACATTTTTTTTTTCAAAATGGCGACTAGAAAAATTCTCAAACCTTAGCATGGCCATATCAACTACCTTATTATTATTACTGTTGCAATAAAGAACTCTGATTTTGTTTTGAAAGTCTGCTACATTATATCTCGCTAGAAAGGAGGAAGAGGCGATCGTCAGATTTTCCTTTCTAGTGGCCCCAGGTCAGCAGCAAGGTGGACGGGATGCGATCACCTCTCACATTGTGATGAAACCTCAGATTTCTAGTGCGTAGCTCTCCCCCACGCAGTCGAAAGAGGAGCCTACAAATAGCAGTGCAAGAATGTTAACCTTCGAACATGCCCGCTATGGCCTGCAGGACATAAATATCAAAAAAATATTCGAGGGACTGTATTGTTTAACGTTCTGATACCGATTTAAAAAAATATTCAAACAAAACTAACTTAAATATCTAGCGCTAGAAATCAGTCCTTTCGTGGAAAACCAAAACTGCTATTGTTTCGTTTGTACAACATTAATTTGTTACAAAAATCTATAGGCCTATATATAATTTTAACTGGTAATGGAAATTACGGGAAAACGGCTGAACGGATTTTAATGAGTGACCCCTCATTTTCATGCCTGGCATCCAAAGTTTTTCGGAAAAGTAGTAGTTTTCAGTAAAATGTCAATTTTCCTACATAATTTTCCTATTTTCCAAAATCCATCTGTTGTCAGTTTTGAGAACTAATTTTATTCAATCACGGCCGACTTGATTGAATCTCAGAACAAAACACACACTACAATAAACAATAGGCTATTACACGAAGGCCATGACCTGCAGGATTGCCGATATATTTTGAGCTCAATTCAATTTGTTATTAAAAACTGATTCTGCAGTGTATAATTTTCTGAGTACAGCTGTGTATTGGATATTCAAATCTACGAAACTTGAGGTGGTTTGATGACATTATTACCATTAGAAATTAAATATTATTATAGTTAATATCATGATGCGTCTATTCTTCATTAATTGTACATAATATTGATGCTATATTGATAACATGAAAGTGAAACGTTTTGAGGTTATCTACGTAAATGTAGAGAATATCTTAATTTAGATCTTCATTTCTATAATTTACTGAGTGGCTGCTATATATAACTACAAAACTTAAGTAAGATAATAATATTGTTATTAATAATCAAATATTTTTATACTTATTAACCCAATGGGGTTGGGTCTTTTTCATATACTTAATGGCAGTGTAGTATAGGCCTAGATATTGATACGTGTCATTGTCTTCAGTATTGGCTCGAGAGAGCGCAAAAATTACAGTTCCAAAGGAAAGATCAAAAAGGTATTACTTACTGATAAAATAAGAGGCCTAGAAAATTTTGTAGTCTCCAGATCATTTCAGCAAGATCTCTTAGTAGGATAAATTGATTTTACACTCTACATTTCAAGTTCTACATGCAGCAGCTATACGAAAATACTATTGTTCGAAAGCTTAGCAAACCTGACATTTTTTTAACTTTTGCCTACAATCCACAATGACCTGAAATAGCTACTGCTATCGTCCTGACATTGATACTTGCGTTTTCGCGTTGAAACTCAAAAACTGAAGTTGGATAGGTTCAAGAAAATGTATTTGGCTTAAAAAAATCCATTCAGAGGGAGTATGTTTCATTATTATGGAAGCAAATAACTATCAAAAAGACAAGTATTCTTCATTGAAAATAAATCTGAAAAATTTTTATTTTAACGTCTAACGAACTTAGTTTGCAGCAGCATTTGCTGCACAAGCTACTAGTAGTCTTTAAAATTATCTGCGAAATAGGCCTACTATAAGATGTGATCGTTCGGCCATCCGTGGCTTTTAAATTATTTGTGTCGAGGAAGAGATTCTGAAGTTATATTTGAGACTTCTATAGAAAAATGTAAAATTCTAATAAAAATGACTGGAAATTTACGAATTTTCTTGGATTATATGAAATGTCTTTATTCATCCGTATAGGCCAGTTTCTGTCGAATGCATTTCCAATTCACTGCGGGCTAAAGCAAGGAGATGTACTATCACCCTTATTTTTTAACTTCGCTCTAGAATATGCCATTAAGAAAGTCCAGGATAACAGACAGGGTTTGGAATTGAACGGGTTATATCAGCTGCTTGTCTATGCGGATGACGTGAATATGTTAGGAGAAAATCCACAAACTATTAGGGAAAACACGGGAATTTTACTTCAAGCAAGTAAAGAGATAGGTTTGGAAGTAAACCCCGAAAAGACAAAGTATATGATTATCTTCGTGACCAGAACATAGTATACGAAACGAAAATATAAAAATTGGAAGTTTATCATTTGAAAATTTGGAAAAATTAAAATACCTTGGACCAACAGTAACAAATATAAAAGACACTCGGGAGGAAATTAAACGCAGAATAAATATGGGAAATGCCTGTTATTATTCGGTTGAAAAGCTTTTGACATCCAGTTTGCTCTCAAAAAACTCAAAGTTAGAATTTATGAAACAATTATATTACCGGTTGTTATGGTTGTGAAACTTGGACTCTCACTTTGAGGGAGGAACAGAGGTTAAGGGTGTTTGAGAATAAGACGCTTAGGAAAATATTTGGAGCTAAGTGGGATGAAGTTACAGAAGAAAGAAAGAACCTGGACACCCTACCTCATATCCTGGCTTAGTTGTGTCGTGAGTGATGCCTTATTGGTGTCAGTTATGAGCTTTTATCATCTCTCATTTCACGAACATTTAAAAAGATTACTAAACATGTTTATCATCTCTCATTTCACGAACATTTAAAAATATTACTAAACATTTCTATCATCTCTCATTTCACGAACATTTAAAAAGATTACTAAACACTTTTAAAATCTCTCAATGCACGAACATTTAAAAAGTTTACTAAACATTTTTATCATCTCTCATTGCAAAAACATTTAAAAAGAATACTAAACATTTTTATCATCTCTCATTGCACGAACATTTAAAAAGATTACTAAAGATTTTTATCATCTCTCATTGCTCGAACATTTAAAAAGATTATTAAACATTTTTATCATCTCTCATTGCACGAGCATTTAAAAAAATTACTAAACATTTTTATCATCTCTCATTGCACGAACATTTAAAAAGATTACTAAACATTTTTATCATCTCTCATTGCACGAAAATTTAAAAAGATCACTAAACATTTTTATCATCTCTCATTTCATGAACATTTAAAAAAATTACTAAACATTTTTATCATCTCTCATTGCACGAAAATTTAAAAAGATCACTAAACATTTTCATCATCTCTCATTTCACAAACATTTAAAAAGATTACTAAACATTTTTATCATCTCTCATTGCACGAACATTTAAAAAGATTACTAAACATTTCATCATCTCTCATTGCACGAACATTTAAAAAGATTACTAAACAATTACAGATTATGATGATTCAATTATGCTGTGCGTAGAAGCTACACGCCCTCTTTATTTTTAAATAAAGGCGGATGCTCGTGGTTCATATGCATAATTCCCTGTTGAATTGCCTCGTCCATATCGGACCTAAACAGAAATTCGTGCGTTGTACACATACAGACAGACAGCATCCCGAAAGTCATTGTCTAAAATACTGACGTATGTTTTTGGTAGAAAAGTAGGAACCGATTTCATACATCGTATAATGGTTTGCAATAATTATGACAGTCACTCTGTGGGCCGCAGCTCCTCGTCCACGGATCTTGAAGATCGAGTCCCGCTTCCTCCGTGTTAGCTGCACAAACAGTTGAGTCACTGTTGAAACTCCTTCTTCCCATGTGACTTCGCAACTCTGGCTGCAGGCATGACATTTCCTTGATAGGCGTGCTGCCGGTTAGGCAAAACGCAGCACACAAGTCACGTTTTATACACTTCCGGTCACCCCGTCCCCCACCCGTGCATCCATCATATTTTGGATGCCTGTCATCACCTTGTTGTGGGATGCCAGCTAGTCCACAGAGTCAGTGTACATACATATAGATACAGGGTGGTCATAAAGTCTAGACACACTGGTAAAGTATTTGTCGCTTTTACCCTCATCTTCTTAATTTTTCTTTCATCTTCTTCATCATATTTTCTTTTTCTGGACATGTTCTTTATTCTAAATAAAAAGTAAATGTAAGAATATTATGGAACGAATAAATCTATCTATCTATCTATCCTATCTATCTATCTATCTATCTATCTATCTATCTATCTATCTATCTATCTATCTATCTATCTATCTATCTATCTATCTATCTATCTATCTATCTATCTATCTATCTATATATCTGTCTGTCTGTCTGTCGGTCTGTCCGTCAGTCCATCCATCCATCCATCCATCTATCTATCTGTCTGTCTGTCTGTCTGCCTGTCTGTCTGTCTGTCTGTCTGCCTGTCTGTCTGTCCATCCATCCGTCCGTCCATCCATCAATCCATCCATCTATCCATCCATCCATCCATCCATCAATCAATCAATCAATCCATCCATCCATCCAGTCGATCTGATTGATGAGTTGGTATAGCGCTGGCCTTCTATGCTCAAGGTTGCGTGTTCGATCCCGGGCCAGGTCGATGGCATTTAAGTGTGCTTAAATGCGACAGGCTTATGTCAGTAGATTTACCGGCATGTAAAAGAACTCCTGCGGGACAAAATTCCGGCACATCCGGCGACGCTAATATAATCTCTGCAGTTGCGAGGGTCGTTAAATAAACCATAACATTTTTCCATCCATCCATCTATCTTTTCAACGTGAAAGGTTTATGCGCTTTGTATTCCAGAAATCTGCTCACATTAAATGTTAATACGTTGATATCATTAATTTCAGTTGACCTTGGATGGCAAATCATAATGTCTTTAAAACTGAGAAGTTTCGAATTCAGTCAGCGTGATAAAACATAAAGGAGAAACAAATGAACGTTACATCATAATTAATTCATTATTATTTGTACACAAATGAGGGTGATCAATAAATGCGGGGAGTATTTATCATCCCATTCATTAGGTTAACATTCGGCTTGCCAAGACGAATCGCAAAACATTATTAATTTCATGTAAGCACACCAAACCATCCAATCCTTTTTATTGCTCACCGACAACAGTAAACAACAGTCAACATAAACAGTTCAAAGTTTAATTGTATTTAATTGAAACTCGGAAATGAGAAGCTCTGTTGTCACGTTTAGGCAACAGTTTAACGAGAGGATTGTAATATATTTATCACATACTGAATTGATATTGGAATTATCTATTTTTATTTATAACCCATGTAGACCAATTTAATGATAATGAAGTTGATTGATGGCTCTTATCTGAAGTGCTCTTACCTCTGCCATATCTCGTAAGGATGCACACACACAATTTTATACATTTAACTTACTGTTAAATTGGGTGAAGTTGCATTTGTGAGCAGGCTTATAATTACCGTGAGTTCGCGAACTATCCCCGCATTGAAGTCTCCGCGCCAGCCGTTCACTCGCAAGCAGGCGAAGGTCCCTCGTGTTTCTGGCAGGATGGGCGTACCCCCACATCTTGTTAGTGGTGCCATTAGGTCAGTTGCAGCATCCTGGATTGGTGCAGCACCTAAAGGAAAGGCTGAAAATAAAAGTAGACGGGAAGTAGGTTATTCTAATGCAGAAACGCGCGCTGAAATTCTGGTGTGCTTACATGAAATAAAATTAATAAAGTTTTGCGATTCGTACACAACAATTCAGTGTTTCTATTTCCACTGCAGTATTGTACTTCTGTCATATTTAATCAAAATTATAGATGTATTAATTTGTCCTACAGAATAATATCTGTAATATTGACAATTAATATTTGAGGAGAAAAATTCGCTCCGGCGCCGAGGATCGAACCCGGGTCCTTGGTTCTACGTACCAAGCGCTCTGACCACTGAGCTACAGTTGACATTGGACATACACGTCAACATATATACCTAACTTGAGTCAGGCCACAAACGGAAACATTGAAGGAGGAAGTTTCGATCCGGTGCTGTGGATTGAATTCGGCGTAGCTCAGTGGTCAGAGCGCTTGGTACGTAGAACCAGTCCACACCTGTGGAGTAACGGTCAGCGCGTCTGGCTGCGAAACCAGGTGGCCCGGGTTCGAATCTCGGTCAGGGCAAGTTAGCTGGTTGAGGTTTTTTCCGGGGTTTACCCTCAACCCAATACGAGCAAATTCTGGGTAACTTTCGGTGCTAGACCCCGCACTCATTTCACCGGCATTATCACCTTCATATCATTCAGACGCTAAATAACCTAGATGTTGGTACAGCGTCGTAAAATAACGTAGAACAAAGGACCCGGGTACGATCTCCGGCGCCGGAGCGAATTTTTCTCCTCAAATATTAATTTAATCAAAATTGTTTTCAATATTTCCATATATCTTTGATTTTTCACCTTGTACTGTGAGTTTTTTTCGTGTTTTCTAATGACAGAAATTCAGCCTACATTGTTTTATGTATGTAGTGCTGAAATAATTTACTTCTTCATTATATTTCTGCGTGTTTATGTTTGTATTAAGCATGCGTTTTCAAACGATGAAAGAATAATGGAACGGAGAAAAATTCTCTCCGGCACCGGGATTTGAACCCGGGTTTTCAGCTCTACATGCTGATGCTTTATCCACTAAGCCACACCGGATACCCATCTCGGTGTCGGGCAGAATCGTCTCAGTTTAAGTTCCAACTCTTGGGTTCCCTCCAATGGGCGCCCTCTGCATTACGTCATAGATGTCTATGAACGTAGGACTGAAGTCCACACATGTGCTGAGGTGCACTCTTTCATCGTATGATGACGCAGAATATCTGCATGGAAATATCGTATGTACTTCGGTACATTAAAATAATATATATGATATGCGTAAATCACTTCGTGATTTAAGACGGCGCTTATTACGTCGGATCCCGGCCAACTAGTCACTCATAACGAGTGCACCTCAGCACATGTGTGGAGGCCTACGTTCATAGACATCTATGACGTAGTGCAGAGGGCGGCCACTAGAGGGAACCCAAGAGTTGGAACTTAAACTGAGACGATTCTGTCCGACACCGAGATGGGTATCCGGTGTGGCTTAGTGGATAAAGCATCAGCCGTAGAGCTGAAAACCCGGGTTCAAATCCTGGTGCCGGAGAGAATTTTTCTCCGTTCCATTATTCTTTCACCGTATGATGACGCAGAATATCTGCATGGAAATATCATATGCACTTCGGTACATTAAAATAATATATACGTTTTCAAATTTTTGCACAAAAATTTAAAGTTGAAACTACGTCACGAACAAGCGACCACTCGTCCTAACTACAATATCGACTATCTGGCTGGCCCCACTACGATGTGATGAGTTCACACAAGCAGGAAACAGTTGACCTGTGTGGTATGTTACATAAGGCTCGCATCTGTTTGCAAGAGTCCCTCGTACAAGAAAGTAGTTGCCCGGCCGGACTAGCTCTCAGGAAAGCTGCTTTCTCTTCCTTCCGAGGCGTCTTCCTTTCATCTCTCGCGTACAGAGTCTCCCATGAGTTCCTCCGGAAAATAAACACTTTCTTACTCAAGTGCTTTGCGTGATAAGCAGGAATAAATGTCAAACGTTTGTCGTCAAATCGTGACGAATCTTCTCTATACTAACATTTCAAAATTTGTTAATATGTTAATGCTTCCAGTCATTTTTCTTCACTTTAACCTAAAAATCGCTCACCAGAATAAAGATGCAACCCGAGGATTTTCATAAATCCAGCTTCATTTTTTTTCTCTTTTTACATTTTAATATATTTAGTTCGGCATTAAATTTGGTAATGTGATCATTTCAGTTTTACAGATCCAAGCGGTAAAGCGATTGATATTTGTAGGTAGTCATACCTCGGAAACTTTTAGTGGTCTTAATTCTTTATTTATATGAATTCTTACTTCTAAAATGCTAACAGTATGCATACGATCTCGTATTCATTCATGCTGTTGTTAGTTTGTTTCTTGCATGCGTTTCGCATCGCCGACATCCTGCGTCATGAGAAAGCGAGGGAAAACAGAAAATTGTGTACGAATCCATAACTAACTAGCAAGGTTGGCAGTCTGTGGTGCGCGTTCCACAGCTCGCGACCAGGCCATCATAACTGAGGACACTTGCAGCTGCTTGCTAGTAATTGAGTGGTTTTCCTCGTTATACCATTGCTCCTTAATCGCATCTCATCGACCCGCAGTTTTCAAAGGGTCTGAAAAACTTAAGTTTTAGTGAGTAACAAATGTTCCTCCCCATGACGTCTCCGAAAATCTTCTGTCGCTTCGGTACTGGCTAACATCTTACCAATGTTTGCGGGTTCGACTCAGATCAGCGGCAGTAACTTTGTAACTGGCAATAAAAGTTATGTATGTATGTATGTATGTATGTATGTATGTATGTATGTATGTACTCGTATGTATATATGTATGTTATGTATGTATGTATTTATTTATTTATTTATTTATTTATTTATTTATTTAACACTACAATTGGGTATACACCCGGTGGCAGTGATATATAATATACAATAACGCCATTACAATTATACCACAGTCTACTATATACAGTCGCGAAGCTTGAGGTGTTTTTTTGCAAATCTCGTGATAAAGCGCTCCAAGCGGTTAGCAACTAGAAACAATAGACTGTCCATGGTCGACTTTGGACTGTGTCGTATTTCCATCGAGTGCTAGCTCGTTGCGTATTTCACATTGATGCTTGTGAAATGTTCGTTATTGGTTGTAATGAAAATGTTAATGGCTAAAATATAATAATTGGAATAATAATATGGGACAAGGAGACGTTTGTAGTGCTATAAATTGTAGCAACTGTAAGAGAAAGAGGCCAGAGTTATCCTTTTTCCGATTTCCGAAAGATTCAGAAAGGTTCCTGGGTTTCCACAAGAATGCTGTGCAGAAACAAAACTGTTAATTTTGAAGTTCTTTGTGACTGTTAGAATACATTATATCCTTAAATTTCACAATGAAATGTTTCAGTCTAACCGAAAGGACATTAGATACCGGTTAAAGTTCTGTCACTTAGGCTGCTAAATTTCCAGAGAAATAAAGGTTAGGTCTACTTTTTTTTTTTTTCAGAGGATATATTTTTAATTGTAGCTATTAATTTTGTTATTATTTGTATGTGTTATTTTACTAAAGACGTAGAAAAATTAAGTTGTTTTAATGAAATTTATTGATCACGTTTTATTTTCAATTCTGGTGGGATTATTATTGCTTAGGCCTACTTTTTTTTTTCAAACGGTATGTTTTTAATTATAGCTGTTAATTTTGTTGTTATTTTTATTTGTTGCTTTACTAGAGACGTAGAAAAAGTCTGTTACAATAAAATTTATTGATCACGTTTATTTCCAATTCTGGTGTGATTATTATTGCTTAACCTCATCCCACTTTGTTAACTACGTAAGCCTACACTACAAGTACCGGTACACGTAAGTTACTCCATTAATTTATATTTCCATTATTATTGTTGTAAAGGGAAATGCAAATTAATATTTATTGGTTTCATAGTTAATTATCGCAATAATCTTGAATGAGTGAAGCTATTATAGTAAATTTCAGTTCGTTTTGCAGAAACAAAAATTATATTAACTTATTTCTTGCAGGTATCTTCGAGTTTGTGATGGAATTTAATATACTTCATTAAAATAATAAATTAACTTTATGCATTTAATATTTCAATAATGGAAGGAAGGTGTTAATTTTTCGAAAAGAACACGACAACGAAAGTGTAACATATTTCGTCGTCTGCTAGGAGAGAGATCTGCGATGATGAGGCGATAGTAGCGATCCAAGTGGTGGGCAACTACCCATGTTTGCATTTTTACTACATATTGAGCTTCGCGACTGTATATAGTAGAATGTGATTATACAATAATCACAGCAGTAAAAGAAAAATAAATAAAATAAAGTAAAATAAAATAAACCTAAATTTATTTCTAACTATAAATAATAATAAAGCCTACAATAAGCAAAAGTAAACCTAACTTATAAGTACTTCTATTTCACCCAACTATTACCAATTTAAGTAATTACATATCACCTTAATTAATTACAAATCAACTTAATTACATATTACCTTAATTTATTTACATATCAACTAAATTACATACCATCTTAATTAATTACATATCAACTTAATTAATTACATTACACAACTTAGATATTTACACTGCACATACAATTATATTTTCAGTCTAATCTTCTCAACCTTTCCTTAAATGTATTCATTTTGAGAGGACCACCCTGAAAGATTGCCGCAGGTAAGCTGTTCCAGTCTACTATTGTGCGGTTAACAAAGGAAAATTTTGCCACGCCCGTTCTTTGTTTTCTACATTTAAACTTCCTAATATGATCAGCCCTTCCTAAGTATGATGGTGTTGCTAATCTAGCATTGATGTCGGTCCATGCTTTGTGTCCCATTTGTGCCTTAAACAATGCGGTGAGTCTGGTTTTTCGTCACCTTGATTTGAGAGATTCCCACCCTAAGTCTTTTACTATCTCTTCACCATGTCCCTTTCCCATTTTGACATATTTTGCTGCCTTGCGTTGGACCTTTTCTATTGAATCGATTTGGTTTTGTCTGTACGGATCCGAACCTACTGCTCCATTTTTGTTCCGGGGCCGGGTATCGATCCCTTAGTATGAATTCTTTCGGGAGAGAATGAAATTCCTGATTGTGAACGAGGGATTTGCACATAAAATATATCTGTCTTCTGTGTAGTGTTTTGCAGGCAGATGTCTCTGTGACCAACATTTTTATAGAGTTCCTCAATAATAAGAGAATATGAGAATTGAAACACAGGTTTCAAACACCACTCAACCTTGTTGCATAATCCAGTAAGCACATACAATGCTTTGACTTCTAGTAAATACAAGTAATGGTGTTATAAACTTAACGCGTAAATATTAGTAACAACAAATCATAAACTTAACGCGTAAATATTAGTATCAACAAATCATAAACTTAACGCGTAAATATTAGTATCAACAAATCATAAACTTAACCCGTAAATATTAGTATCAACAAATCATAAACTTAACGCGTAAATATTAGTATCAACAAATCATAAACTTAACGCGTAAATATTAGTATCAACAAATCATAAACTTAACCCGTAAATATTAGTATCAACAAATCATAAACTTAACGCGTAAATATTAGTATCAACAAATCATAAACTTAACCCGTAAATATTAGTATCAACAAATCATAAACTTAACGCGTAAATATTAGTATCAACAAATCATAAACTTAACCCGTAAATATTAGTATCAACAAATCATAAACTTAACGCGTAAATATTAGTATCAACAAATCATAAACTTAACCCGTAAATATTAGTATCAACAAATCATAAACTTAACCCCTAAATATTAGTATCAACAAATCATAAACTTAACCCCTAAATATTAGTATCAACAAATCATAAACTTAACGCGTAAATATTAGTATCAACAAATCATAAACTTAACCCGTAAATATTAGTATCAACAAATCATAAACTTAACGCGTAAATATTAGTATCAATAAATCATAAACTTAACCCGTAAATATTAGTATGAACAAATCATAAACTTAACCCGTAAATATTAGTATCAACAAATCATAAACTTAACGCGTAAATATTAGTATCAATAAATCATAAACTTAACCCGTAAATATTAGTATCAACAAATCATAAACTTAACCCGTAAATATTAGTATCAACAAATCATAAACTTAACGCGTAAATATTAGTATCAATAAATCATAAACTTAACCCGTAAATATTAGTATCAACAAATCATAAACTTAACGCGTAAATATTAGTATCAATAAATCATAAACTTAACCCGTAAATATTAGTATCAATAAATCATAAACTTAACCCGTAAATATTAGTATCAACAAATCATAAACTTAACGCGTAAATATTAGTATCAATAAATCATAAACTTAACCCGTAAATATTAGTATCAACAAATCATAAACTTAACCCCTAAATATTAGTATCAATAAATCATAAACTTAACCCCTAAATATTAGTATCAATAAATCATAAACTTAACGCGTAAATATTAGTATCAACAAATCATAAACTTAACGCGTAAATATTAGTATCAACAAATCATAAACTTAACCCGTAAATATTAGTATCAACAAATCATAAACTTAACGCGTAAATATTAGTATCAATAAATCATAAACTTAACCCGTAAATATTAGTATCAACAAATCATAAACTTAACCCGTAAATATTAGTATCAACAAATCATAAACTTAACGCGTAAATATTAGTACCAATAAATCATAAACTTAACCAGTAAATATTAGTATCAACAACTCATAAACTTAACCCCTAAATATTAGTATCAACAAATCATAAACTTAACGCGTAAATATTAGTATCAACAAATCATAAACTTAACCCCTAAATATTATATCAACAAATCATAAACTTAACGCGTAAATATTAGTATCAATAAATCATAAACTTAACCCGTAAATATTAGTATCAACAAATCATAAACTTAACCCATAAATATTAGTACCAATAAACCACAAACTTAACCCCTAAATATTAGTATCAACAAATCATAAACTTAACCCTTAATTATTAGTATCAACAAATCATAAACTCAACCCCTAAATATTAGTATCAATAAATCATAAACTTAACGCGTAAATATTAGTATCAATAAATCATAAACTTAACGCGTAAATGTTAGTATCAATAAATCATAAACTTAATCCGTAAATATTAGTATCAACAAATCATAAACTTAACCCCTAAATATTAGTATCAATAAATCATAAACTTAACGCGTAAATATTAGTATCAATAAATCATAAATTTAATCCGGAAATATTAGTATCAACAAATCATAAACTTAACCCCTAAATATTAGTATCAACAAATCATAAACTTAACCCGTAAATATTAGTATAAACAAATCATAAACTTAACACCTAAATATTAGTATCAACAAATCATAAACGTAACCCCTAAATATTAGTATCAATAAATCATAAACTTAACGCGTAAATATTAGTATCAATAAATCATAAACGTAACCCCTAAATATTAGTATCAACAAATCATAAACTTAATCCGTAAATATTAGTGTCAATAAATCATAAACTTAATCCGTAAATATTAGTATCAATAAATCATAAACTAAACCCCTAAATATTAGTATCAACAAATCATAAACTTAATCCGTAAATATTAGTATCAATAAATCATAAACTTAACCCCTAAATATTAGTATTAACAAATCATGAACTTAATCCGTAAATATTAGTATCAATAAATCATAAACTTAACCCCTAAATATTAGTATCAACAAATCATAAACTTAACCCGTAAATATTAGTATCAACAAATCATAAACTTAATCCGTAAATATTAATATCAACAAATCATAAACTTAACGCGTAAATATTAGTACCAATAAATCATAAACTTAACGCGTAAATATTAGTATCAATAAATCATAAACTTAACCCGTAAATATTAGTATCAACAAATCATAAACTTAACCCCTAAATATTAGTACCAATAAATCATAAACTTAACCCCTAAATATTAGTATCAACAATTCATAAACTTAACCCCTAAATATTAGTATCAATAAATCATAAACTTAACCCCTAAATATTAGTATCAATAAATCATAAACTTAACGCGTAAATATTAGTATCAATAAATCATAAACTTAACGCGTAAATATTAGTATCAATAAATCATAAACTTAATCCGTAAATATTAGTATCAACAAATCATAAACTTAACCCGTAAATATTAGTATCAACAAATCATAAACTTAACCCCTAAATATTAGTATCAATAAATCATAAACTTAACGCGTAAATATTAGTATCAACAAATCATAAACTTAACGCGTAAATATTAGTATCAACAAATCATAAACTTAACCCGTAAATATTAGTATCAACAAATCATAAACTTAACGCGTAAATATTAGTATCAACAAATCATAAACTTAACCCGTAAATATTAGTATCAACAAATCATAAACTTAACGCGTAAATATTAGTATCAACAAATCATAAACTTAACCCGTAAATATTAGTATCAACAAATCATAAACTTAACGCGTAAATATATGTATCAATAAATCATAAACTTAACCCGTAAATATTAGTATCAACAAATCATAAACTTAACGCGTAAATATTAGTATCAATAAATCATAAACTTAACCCGTAAATATTAGTATCAACAAATCATAAACTTAACCCCTAAATATTAGTATCAATAAATCATAAACTTAACCCCTAAATATTAGTATCAATAAATCATAAACTTAACGCGTAAATATTAGTATCAACAAATCATAAACTTAACGCGTAAATATTAGTATCAACAAATCATAAACTTAACCCGTAAATATTAGTATCAACAAATCATAAACTTAACGCGTAAATATTAGTATCAATAAATCATAAACTTAACCCGTAAATATTAGTATCAACAAATCATAAACTTAACCCGTAAATATTAGTATCAACAAATCATAAACTTAACGCGTAAATATTAGTACCAATAAATCATAAACTTAACCAGTAAATATTAGTATCAACAACTCATAAACTTAACCCCTAAATATTAGTATCAACAAATCATAAACTTAACGCGTAAATATTAGTATCAATAAATCATAAACTTAACCCGTAAATATTAGTATCAACAAATCATAAACTTAACCCCTAAATATTATATCAACAAATCATAAACTTAACGCGTAAATATTAGTATCAATAAATCATAAACTTAACCCGTAAATATTAGTATCAACAAATCATAAACTTAACCCCTAAATATTAGTACCAATAAACCACAAACTTAACCCCTAAATATTAGTATCAACAAATCATAAACTTAACCCTTAATTATTAGTATCAACAAATCATAAACTCAACCCCTAAATATTAGTATCAATAAATCATAAACTTAACGCGTAAATATTAGTATCAATAAATCATAAACTTAACGCGTAAATGTTAGTATCAATAAATCATAAACTTAATCCGTAAATATTAGTATCAACAAATCATAAACTTAACCCCTAAATATTAGTATCAATAAATCATAAACTTAACGCGTAAATATTAGTATCAATAAATCATAAATTTAATCCGGAAATATTAGTATCAACAAATCATAAACTTAACCCCTAAATATTAGTATCAACAAATCATAAACTTAACCCGTAAATATTAGTATCAACAAATCATAAACTTAACACCTAAATATTAGTATCAACAAATCATAAACGTAACCCCTAAATATTAGTATCAATAAATCATAAACTTAACGCGTAAATATTAGTATCAATAAATCATAAACGTAACCCCTAAATATTAGTATCAACAAATCATAAACTTAATCCGTAAATATTAGTGTCAATAAATCATAAACTTAATCCGTAAATATTAGTATCAATAAATCATAAACTAAACCCCTAAATATTAGTATCAACAAATCATAAACTTAATCCGTAAATATTAGTATCAATAAATCATAAACTTAACCCCTAAATATTAGTATTAACAAATCATGAACTTAATCCGTAAATATTAGTATCAATAAATCATAAACTTAACCCCTAAATATTAGTATCAACAAATCATAAACTTAACCCGTAAATATTAGTATCAACAAATCATAAACTTAATCCGTAAATATTAATATCAACAAATCATAAACTTAACGCGTAAATATTAGTACCAATAAATCATAAACTTAACGCGTAAATATTAGTATCAATAAATCATAAACTTAACCCGTAAATATTAGTATCAACAAATCATAAACTTAACCCCTAAATATTAGTACCAATAAATCATAAACTTAACCCCTAAATATTAGTATCAACAAATCATAAACTTAACCCCTAAATATTAGTATCAATAAATCATAAACTTAACCCCTAAATATTAGTATCAATAAATCATAAACTTAACGCGTAAATATTAGTATCAATAAATCATAAACTTAACGCGTAAATATTAGTATCAATAAATCATAAACTTAATCCGTAAATATTAGTATCAACAAATCATAAACTTAACCCGTAAATATTAGTATCAACAAATCATAAACTTAACCCCTAAATATTAGTATCAATAAATCATAAACTTAACGCGTAAATATTAGTATCAATAAATCATAAACTTAACGCGTAAATATTAGTATCAATAAATCATAAACTTAATCCGTAAATATTAGTATCAACAAATCATAAACTTAACCCGTAAATATTAGTATCAACAAATCATAAACTTAACCCCTAAATATTAGTATCAACAAATCATAAACGTAACCCCTAAATATTAGTATCAACAAATCATAAACTTAACCCCTAAATATTAGTATCAATAAATCATAAACTTAACGCGTAAATATTAGTATCAATAAATCATAAACTTAATCCGTAAATATTAGTATCAACAAATCATAAACTTAACCCGTAAATATTAGTATCAACAAATCATAAACTTAATCCGTAAATATTAATATCAACAAATCATAAACTTAACGCGTAAATATTAGTACCAATAAATCATAAACTTAACGCGTAAATATTAGTATCAATAAATCATAAACTTAACCCGTAAATATTAGTATCAACAAATCATAAACTTAACCCCTAAATATTAGTACCAATAAATCATAAACTTAACCCCTAAATATTAGTATCAACAAATCATAAACTTAACCCCTAAATATTAGTATCAATAAATCATAAACTTAACCCCTAAATATTAGTATCAATAAATCATAAACTTAACGCGTAAATATTAGTATCAATAAATCATAAACTTAACGCGTAAATATTAGTATCAATAAATCATAAACTTAATCCGTAAATATTAGTATCAACAAATCATAAACTTAACCCGTAAATATTAGTATCAACAAATCATAAACTTAACCCCTAAATATTAGTATCAATAAATCATAAACTTAACGCGTAAATATTAGTATCAATAAATCATAAACTTAACGCGTAAATATTAGTATCAATAAATCATAAACTTAATCCGTAAATATTAGTATCAACAAATCATAAACTTAACCCGTAAATATTAGTATCAACAAATCATAAACTTAAACCCTAAATATTAGTATCAACAAATCATAAACGTAACCCCTAAATATTAGTATCAACAAATCATAAACGTAACCCCTAAATATTAGTATCAATAAATCATAAACTTAACGCGTAAATATTAGTATCAATAAATCATAAACTTAATCCGTAAATATTAGTATCAACAAATCATAAACTTAACCCGTAAATATTAGTATCAACAAATCATAAACTTAACCCGTAAATATTAGTATCAACAAATCCTAAACTTAACCCCTAAATATTAGTATCAACAAATCATAAACGTAACCCCTAAATATTAGTATCAACAAATCATAAACTTAATCCGTAAATATTAGTATCAATAAATCATAAACTTAATCCGTAAATATTAATATCAACAAATCATAAACTTAACCCGTAAATATTAGTATCAACAAATCATAAACTTAACCCCTAAATATTAGTATCAACAAATCATAAACGTAACCCCTAAATATTAGTATCAACAAATCATAAACTTAATCCGTAAATATTAGTATCAATAAATCATAAACTTAATCCGTAATTATTAGTATCAATAAATCATAAACTAAACCCCTAAATATTAGTATCAACAAATCATAAACTTAATCCGTAAATATTAGTATCAATAAATCATAAACTTAACCCCTAAATATTAGTATCAACAAATCATAAACTTAATCCGTAAAAATTAGTATTAATAAATCATAAACTTAACCCCTAAATATTAGTATGAACAAATTATAAACTTAACCCGTAAATATTAGTATCAACAAATCATAAACTTAATCCGTAAAAATTAGTATTAATAAATCATAAACTTAACCCCTAAATATTAGTATGAACAAATTATAAACTTAACCCCTAAATATTAGTATCAACAAATCATAAACTTAACCCGTAAATATTAGTATCAATAAATCATAAACTTAATCCGTAAATATTAGTATCAACAAATCATAAACATAACGCGTAAATATTAGTATCAACAAATCATAAACATAACGCGTAAATATTAGTATCAACAAATCATAAACATAACGCGTAAATATTAGTATCAACAAATCATAAACTTAACGCGTAAATATTAGTATCAACAAATCATAAACTTAACGCGTAAATATTAGTATGAACAAATCATAAACTTAACCCCTAAATATTAGTATGAACAAATTATAAACTTAACCCCTAAATATTAGTATCAACAAATCATAAACTTAACCCGTAAATATTAGTATCAACAAATCATAAACTTAACGCGTAAATATTAATATCAACAAATCATAAACTTAACCCGTAAATATTAGTATCAACAAATCATAAACTTAACCCCTAAATATTAGTATCAACAAATCATAAACGTAACCCCTAAATATTAGTATCAACAAATCATAAACTTAATCCGTAAATATTAGTATCAATAAATCATAAACTTAATCCGTAATTATTAGTATCAATAAATCATAAACTAAACCCCTAAATATTAGTATCAACAAATCATAAACTTAATCCGTAAAAATTAGTATTAATAAATCATAAACTTAACCCCTAAATATTAGTATGAACAAATTATAAACTTAACCCGTAAATATTAGTATCAACAAATCATAAACATAACGCGTAAATATTAGTATCAACAAATCATAAACTTAACCCGTAAATATTAGTATCAACAAATCATAAACTTAACCCGTAAATATTAGTATCAACAAATCATAAACTTAACGCGTAAATATTAGTATGAACAAATCATAAACTTAACCCCTAAATATTAGTATGAACAAATCATAAACTTAACCCCTAAATATTAGTATGAACAAATTATAAACTTAACCCGTAAATATTAGTATCAACAAATCATAAACATAACGCGTAAATATTAGTATCAACAAATCATAAACTTAACCCGTAAATATTAGTATCAACAAATCATAAACTTAACGCGTAAATATTAGTATGAACAAATCATAAACTTAACCCCTAAATATTAGTATGAACAAATCATAAACTTAACCCCTAAATATTAGTATCAACAAATCATAAACTTAACCCCTAAATATTAGTATCAACAAATCATAAACATAACGCGTAAATATTAGTATCAACAAATCATAAACTTAACCCGTAAATATTAGTATCAACAAATCATAAACTTAACCCCTAAATATTAGTATCAACAAATCATAAACTTAACGCGTCAATATTAGTATCAATAAATCCTCGGAACACGTGTTCGCTGTTCTGGAACAAGAGTTAGGAGAGCTTTTGTTCCTAATTTTAGATTACAAATTACAAATTTAATACTAATTGTAATTTTATTATTCATATTGTAGTTGGAATCTCCTGGTAGAGGGGCAGAGAAGGCCTGACGGCCTTATCTCTACCAGGTTAAATAAATAAATACTAATAATACTAATACTAATTATCGTTGACTATTTCGTTTATATGACGTCATTCCATTTCCGACCAATGAAGTGTAATGCAATTTTGAATTCCAACCAATCACAGCCACACTTTGCGATAATTTTTGCAGCTAGATTTATCGCTATCAATTTATCGCATGGTCGTTCTTTTGTTTAGTCGTTGTCCCCAACTGTTTCCCCGTAAATTTATGATCATGAATACATTAAGATGCAACTACACGGTTAAACTTTTCTCTCAACTTTAAAGCAATGAATGCAAGATTGATATTTAATATTAATTAATATATTTACGCAGTGAAGACCACGTTCAAAATGGCGCACCATGTAGACACAAAATCTTCATGCATCTTAATTGAACGTACCTTTTAAACTTGATTCTTTCAATATTCTTCCCAAATTGCACGCATACGCGATTGGAATATTGAACTGTGTAGATGCAGCTTTAGTTCCGTTACACACTGTAGCGAGAATGCGTTTGTCGAGCTATAAAAAATGCTTTCGTGTAGCACTGATTGTAACGGTCGAAATAAGGCACAGCTGACAATGGTCCTGCTCTCACAGGTAACTTAACCTATAATTGTAGCCTATAAAATTTGTATTTTGTGAATGAAATGAAACAATTGATAGAAAGTCAGATGTTCAAATTTATGTAACATCATCGCATATCAAACCCAAAGACCTTGCATAGTAATAATGTCTTTGATCAAACTGCCTCCCGTATAGCGTAATAAAATTCGTGTTTCAATTAAGCCTATCTATACAGAGATGGCTTCACTGTGTAACAACATATCTCGCTGTGAATACATAAGCATTGGTATATAGCTATCTCCACTGTTACTGTTAAATTAAATTATGATTTCAGCAGATAATGAACATGTATTTATGTTATAATAATAAGAGAAAAGTGTAGTACATGTAATTAACATTGTTTTTATATTTAGGCCTACATGATTCCTACTAAGTGAAGGGCGTTATTGGTTGGAAACCAAAAATCTTTTCATACGCAATATTGCAATGAGAAGTCGCCACTTCCTTGTTTTAAAATGCAGGTTACGAACGCGTATTGGCACCACTTCGTGGAAGAGGCCCCGACGGTCAACTGTTATAAGATGTGAGATAGGGCACTTGGATTCGCATCCATGGCAACGGGCGCCCAGCGCATTCTTGGCATCGAGCGTGGAAGAAAACCGCAAAACACGGAAAGAAGTGGTTCATAGTGAGAGATGCCTGGCTCCAGGCACAGGTTCTGGTTCTTGGTTAATTAAGGCAATGTGATGGCGGAACAGGTCTTCAATCTCCACAATTCAGTATTATCTATTTTAATGATGTGGAAGAAATAGTTATTTATGGTACTTGTGAGGTAAGCGCAATAAAGATCACGCTCACAAGTACCATACGTAATTTTATCCATGACCATAACGAAAAATTATGTTTTATAAAAGAAAATATGTTGAAAATAAGTCCTCATATAATCATATATCATGGCATGGATTTTAGAATCGATACGTTTACTAGGTAGGTCATGATGTAGGAGGCCATGATTAGTGAAGAATGGTATCTAAGGCGTTGGATAAATAACAAATTATAATTAATTATACAATTTTAATACTTTTTTTTTTTTTCATTTTAAACGTGTATTTTCGTCTTTTTGAAGTTTCAGGAATTATTTAGACGTGTTCACGGGACTAATGTGATTAAAATAATTTCACATTTTAATTCTGTAAACTTAACAGGAATATTAAAACGTTATTTATTAGTGTCTGTTTATCTCAGTTCACTAACGCTTGTTGTTTTAAAATCCTATGTATGTATGTATGTATGCATTTATTGTATGTATTTATTTACACTGCAAGTGGGCAAGCACCCGGTGGCAGTGGTATACACAATATAAACAATACAAAATAATATGATAAACAATACACAATAAAATCATGAACAATACACAATCAAATTTACAATACACAATACAATTCTACAATACACAATACAATTATATACACAATATACTAAGAATACACAATACAATTTAACACAATAATTACAATTAATAATAAAACATAAATAAAATACCTAATTTTACAATACAACCTACATAATTATGTATAGGCCCTACATAAGTTTCAGGAGTCTTTCACTTTACTCTCATCTCATTCCCTGTAGTGGCACTATGACGCATTTCACTGACACTTTAGCACACATTTCACTGACACTATAGAACACATTTCATTGACGCTATAAATTATCACTGATCGGAACTATTCACTGCACTGTAAAACCATAACTTCACTGACTCACCTCGCTTCACTGATACAACAGTTCAAATAAGTCAAATAATTACACCCTTATGCATACTTATAAACAGAACTACATTTAAGCTAAACATTTCTAGTCTAAGGCCCTCTTACACGCTATTTTTAAATAATTTACAATTCAAACCAAGGAAGTAACTCGTCAGGCTAAATAAATACGTATCACATTAAAAAAAAATTAAATGCTAAATGTCACCTTAATTTCAATTTGCACTTTATACACAACTTTTTAAGTTATTCTTGAATCTCCTTAAGGAAGGACAGCACTCAAAGACCGCTGCAGGTAGGTCATTCCAATCATTTATAGTTTTATTTAAAAATGAGAATTTATCTACATCCGTTTTCTGTTTCCTACATTTGATTTTAAAGTCATGATCGTTCCTACCATAGTACGTTGGCTTTTCTAACCGAGCCGTTATGTCTACCCATGCTTTCTGACCTAGATGTGCTCTATACAATGATGTTATTTATACAATGATGCTATTCAATACAATGATGTTATTATAAACCCAACTTCGCAGGTTCAAGTCTCCTCGCATCCCAAAAGGTGAATTATTACTAAATTTAAAAATATATATGTTAGATATGGATGCAATGCACAAATTACGACGTAGTAGATAGAGAAAAGAGAAGGAGATTGAGTGTATGTATATTTAAGAAATGGTAAAAAGATGTAGAGGTAGTGACATCTAGTAACTAATATATTAACTTCTTGAGTAATAGTTCAATGGGAAAGTATACGTGTGTACCCGGGTACTAGGCAAATACTGATGAACTGTGAGATAAAGTTCAAACTGTGAGGTAAAGTCTTTATCTCACTAGTGAAATAAAGTAACGTTGAATAAAAGCCTACTTTACAAACGCAAAAATATTTATTAAAGGCGTGTTTTTCGTTATGGTCATGGATAAACAAAATTATTGCATCATATTTAATCATTGATAAACGGCAGTGAATTGAAACCTCTGAAATTTGTGTTAATGCCTGAATTCAGTGAAGGAAATGTGGAGAAACGGTAACATTACGACAAATACCTCGTAATAATAATTCATTGGTATTACTTATCAGTTTCCCTGTGTCGTTACCGCGTGGTATAAGGCGTCGGTCCTTGGACTAGCGTTACGAAATAAGCGCTGGTTTGAGTCCTCATGAGAGAAGGAATTTTCTAATAAAATTTCGATCGATGGCGGACTTACGCGAGGGTGGCAAAGAAGATCCGGGTTCTTTAAAAGCCATTAGTAAGTAAGTAAATTGGTCCTTAGAGGGAATGGCTGTAATTGTGAAATATTCTTGTATAAAATTATTTCTGGGAAATTTCAAAGCCTCAACGTAGCCTATTTCCTGCAGAATTAGTCATTTGTGTAGGCTATTACGTTACAGCGCTCTCTGACTAATGGCCGACCAATATACATAAACAATCAACTTTATTAACTAATAAATAAACCGTGAAGTTAACATGCACCTTGTCGTTGTAAAGTTTACATGATTCATACTGATCTATTTCTGACTAACGTTACCATGGCATTGCTGTTAGTCGTTTGTTTTCTTGAACTCATTCATATAACATTCAGAAATGAAACCTTAGCGTTCTTTACCATGACACCAGTCATTCATTCATAGTTTTCTGTCCAAGGCAGGTCTTTCACTGCAAACCCATAATTCGCCAATCTCCCCCTCTTTTCTGCCTTCCTCTTAACCTCCGCAAATGATCCAACTATCTTTTTCGTATTGGTTATTTAACGACGCTGTATCAACTACTAGGTTATTTAGCGTCGGTGGGAGAGGTGATAACGAGATGGTATTTGACGAAATGAGCCCGAGGATTCACCATATATTACCTGACATTCGTCTTACGGGTGCCGAAAATCTAGGAAAAACCCAAAATTAATTAGCTCAAGCGAGGATCGAACCCGCGCACGAGTGCAACTCCGGATCGGTAGACAAGCTCCTTAGCCGACTGAGCCGGTGGCTTCTACCTCTCTTAATGTCGTCTATCATCTGATATCTTCTTATATTCCGAACTCTTCTCCCGTTCACCGTTCCTTCCAATGCATCCTTCAGTAGGCTGTTCCTTCTCAGTCAGTGACCCAGTCAATTCCTTTTTCTCTTCCTGATCAGTTTCGATATTATTCTTTCCTTAACCCACTCTTTGTAGCACAGTTTCATTTCTTACTTTGTCTATTCATTTCTTCTCCCTATTCACATTTGAAATGTTTCCAGTCGTTTCTCTTCACTTTGTTGTAATACCCATGTTTCTGCCCCACACAATAAATACCACATTCCACACAAAGCATTTCATTAGTCTCTTCCTTATTTCTTTTTCCGGAGGTCCGCAGAAGATACTCCTTTTCGTATTAAACAGTAATATATCGGTTAATAAAATTGTTAATATCTGTGACCCAAAACAAGTTATTTACTTGTCCTCTTAAAATAGCAGGTTACATTCTGTTTAATGTATTATTATTATTATTATTATTATTATTATTATTATTATTATTATTATTATTATTATTATTATTATTATATACTTACAAATGGCTTTTAGTGAACCTAGAGGTTCATTGCCGCCCTCACATAAGCCCGCCATCGGTCCCTATCCTGAGCAAGATCAATCCAGTCCCTACCATCATAACCCACCTCCCTCAAATCCATTTTAATATTATCCTCCCATCTACGTCTCGGCCTCACCAAAGTTATTTTTCCCTCAGGTCTTCCAACTGAAACACTATATGCATTTCTCGATTCGCCCATAAGTGTTACATGCCCTGCCCATCTCAAAAATCTGGATTTAATGTTCCTAATTATGTCAGGTGAAGGATACAATGCGTGCAGTTCTGCGTTGTGTAACTTTCTCCATTCTCCTGTAACTTCATCCTTCTTAGCCCCAAATATTTTCCTAAGTACATTATTCTCAAACACCCTTAATCTCTGTTTCTCAAAGTGAGAGTCTAAGTTTCACAACCATACAGAACAACCGGTAATATAACTGTTTTATAAATTCTAACTTTCAGATTTTTTAAAGCTGTCTGGATGACAGAAGCTTCTCAACCGAATAATGGAAACATTACCCATATTTATTATTATTATTATTATTATTATTATTATTATTATTATTATTATTATCATTATTTTTATTATGTCCCGCTCCGTGGCGTCGCGGTCTAAGGCATCCCGCCTAGGACTCGCGTTACGGAATGCGCGCTGGTTCGAGTCCTCATGGGGGAAGAAATTTTCTCATGAAATTTCGGCCAGAGTATGGGACCGGTGCCCACCCAGCATCGTGATGTACTTGGGGAGCTACGATAGGTAGCGAAATCCGGTTGCAAATGCCAGCTATAACGGCTTGGGGGATCATTGTGCTAACCACACGATACCTTCATTCTGGTTGGATGATCGTCCACCTCTGCTTCGGCATGTGGGCGTGAGGCCAGCAGCCGGCTGGTCGGTCTAGGCCCTTCACGGGCTGTAGCGCCACGGATTATATTATATATATAATTATTATTATTGTTGTTGCTGCTGCTACTACTACTACTACTACTACTACTACCACTAGACTACTACTACTACTATTGAAAGATTGTGTTATATATAGCTTATTTTACTCTGTTTATTACGAAGTTAAATCTTACAACAAATTTATTCATCCTAATTTCTGAATAATAAATGTTGCAGCCAATCATACGGATTTTCTGAAATCTCGCATCACTTTTACATAAATTGTTACACTTCGTGAACATCATTACATGAAAAATTCTGCAGTGCTTGGGAAAAGTGACACAAGTCAGTTTCCACAAACATTTTTTGATAATTTATTGACAACTTACGGAACATCTGCTCGCTTGGGAAAAGAGACATAAGTATTTCTCCCATTACAATAATTCATACAGAAGAAAATCAAATCGACGTAAACCAGTGTAAGTTGTCAATAAATTATCAAAAAAGGTTTGTGAAAACTGACTAATGTCACTTTTCCCGAGCACTGCAGAATTGACTCATAAATACTGAATTTAAACACCATATCTTCAGTAATTTAGGAGAAATCGCGGTACGGAAGAGCGGATGGACAAAAGTTATACCCAAAACTAATTTTTCAATGTCAAGAATGATAATGTAACTTAGGATTCACTAATTCGATTTTCTGCTGTCACTATACTTTCTCAAAACTTGGTAGAACGCAAAAGAAGAGGCAGTGACTAACAAAAACTTGACAACCCACACAGCGAAGCAATATGAGGAGACCAGGTCGGGGTGAAAGGAGTGTCGGTAAGTACGGATGTCATTAAGTTGTTAGACAGGGTCAGTGGGTGACCTGGCAGATGACGCCTCCGACTATTGTGTTCGCAGTCGGTCACAAGAAGAGAAACCGCGACGGAAACAACAATCATAATAATGATAAGAGGAGAGGAAAGTGGACTGGCCAGATTAAAGGTCCAGCGGAGAGCGGCCCGCGCTCTTGGATGCTTCGGAGAAAGTGCCCAATTACAAAAAGCACAACTCACTTTCATCCGGTTATCTTCAGCTGCAGCCCGAAAGGGCGTGGCACTCCTTGCTGTAGTCACCGACACAGTGAAGTTGTAATTACATACGATCAGCTTAATAGGAAGTTCGTATCCTAGCAACCACATGTGCTTACATTGTGTTAATGCCACATAATAAGACTGACGCTAATTAATAACGCACATAATAGTAATATGCGTTACAAGAGCGGTATGTTGATGTTTTCATGTTCGAGGAAAAGATTGAAAAAGCGAAACGTAGTTGAGCTTTTTTAATTTCCGAGAACATGAAAACAAACATACCGCTCGTGTATCTACATTATTTTGTGCGAAGATCGTTTATTACATACCTGAAAGAG
>NC_091123.1:12970000-12987500 GCF_040183065.1 Periplaneta americana
CTATATATATTATATTTTTATGTTACAATTATTAGCAAAATAATATATAGTTAACATAAATTGTGTTAACGCCACATAAGAAAATGTATTTCTTGTGATGTGGAAGAAATCACAATAAATAATAATAATAATAATAATAATAATAATAATAATAATAATAATAATAATAATAATAATGTAGTTAACATAGCTTGTGTTATTTAACAAGACTGACTCGAAGGTTTAATAATTGCAATTGTAAATAATAACAGCCTGCTACGGTATCCTAGCAACTGCAGCTCGTTTTACGTTGTTTCACACGCCGCAGGTCGCGGTCTCCTTGGCCCTGTTTTCTAATGCAGAGAAACTCCCACAGAGAGCAGGGCGGTCTTCCTCCGTCAACAGGGTCAGATAGTAAACGGGACGTTATTGCAGATTTCCGGCGACTGCAACAATCGCGAGTCTATGGGCCCCTATTCGCATCCAGTACAGGTCAATAGAAGTCCATTGTTCGGCGCAAATATTGTGGGAAGCAGATCGTTCATCTATCTTATTGTTTGGGTGCTTTATTTTTAGATATGGACAGTTACAGAGTTCTCATGGAGTATTCTTACTTTTATTTTGGCATATACGAATATACAGGGTGTTTCCGAGGTGGTGTTACAAACTTTCAGGGATGATGGCGAAGGGCACATGTATCATTTTGAGATAAGGAACCCTGATCCGGAAATGACCGAGTCGAAAGTAACAAGCAAAAATAGTTGTGTGGAAATGAAATAATTTTATTCATCTCTACACCTTATTTATGTGTATTTATCTGTACATCTTACACATTCCGTATTCATCTGACGTTGTTTACGTTGTCTACTTACAGCCTTACTGATAAACCGTGTATAGTTTTTATACTAGACTTATGCAGAGTTGAGACAGAAAACTTTACTAATAAACCGTGAATAAGCTATGGACGTATAAACAAGCTGTAACTATACAATGGGAATTGCTTTGCAGTAGTTATATACACGAAACCCCTTGTTTAAGCGTTGTATATAGAGAAAAAATGGCCGCCCCTCTAACAGCTGTTCGTATCGGCTGTCAATTTTATGATGATGGTTGCCTAGTAACCAAAGAAGAACAAACCAAAGAGCACAGAATAATTAGAATAATATTACTGTAGCTTGTACTCTTTGACCAAAATATAGTATGGTAATCGATTAGAGCCAGTTGTACTATCGATACTTAACACGCCACACTAGAGCGCTCTACCGGATGCAATAGAGAACCTCAGATATTCTATTATCTTTCGTAACGAAGTAATGACGAAACTATGACGTAGCTGTGTAACAGTTATACTGTTATACACGACGTATGCAGTGTTTATTAGTAAGGAATTTACACACGACGTATAAATGAGCTACTCATTGTATAAGACAGTTAAATGTCTGTATATAGAGTTTTTATTAGTAAGACCTTTACAGTATTCCATTCAGTGCGCTGTCTGAGGGGTGGGGACAGGAAACTACACTAAAGCAATGCAGATAGTGTAATGTGTAACGGACATGGTTGGTCCTGATATGCACGTCTGTAGACAGCAGTGTATGTGTACAAGTAGCAGTGTCCAGTCGATCAGTCCTAGTGAAATGAAGGAACACGAGAGCGGAATAAGCAGACCTGATTTTCGAATACGGATGAGCCAATGGGAACAGTAGACAAGCTCACAGATTGTATCCGGCCAAGTATCCACGTAGGAGACATCCGGCCCATACCATTTTTCCACGACTGTTCCAAAAGTTAAGGGAAGGAGGGCACGTGGTGCCAAATTACAATTCCATTTCCACACAACTATTTTTGCTTATAACTTTCGACTCAGTCCCAGGGATTTTTATCTCAAATTGATACATGTGCCTTTCGCCATCATCCCTGAAATTTTGTAACACCACCTCGGAAACACCCTGTATTACTTTTTTAAGTTGGCTACTATTGGAGGAGTTTATACAAAACCAGATCAGAAGAAATTTATGTAATATATAAAAGTGGCAGATGTTTTATTCTTGATATGCAATTTTTACATTAGGTAAGGATGGATTTAAGGATTAAGAACCACAGGCAGGATGAGTACACCCCATCCAATAATTAGATAATGAAGCGAGACGAACCGTATGGTATGATGCAATGAAAGCAGGAGAAAAGGGTGGAGAAATAATTATTAAAAGGTACACAGTTGCAAGAGAATTTGGGGCTGTAAAGAAGTATGTATCTGAGCTCCAAGTCTTTGGCCACTTATCTCGCTCCGTTTTCAGCATCAGTTGAAGGAAGTTATGAAAATTTTAAAGAGGTAGAGTCGAAAATGCACATAACCTAATATCTACCACATGAGAGAGAGGAAAACATCGAGGTACATTAAAATAATACAGAATGCAGCGAGACGGACCGTGAACAAAACCACGAGCCACAACATTCATCTTACACTTCTGTTTCCATGGTACCACTAGTGACGTCAGAGTAAATCTTTCATGTCAAAATAGTACAGATTTTTTACAGTTTTTCTCTCCTTGATCATTTTATGGAATATCTGATTTATCCACTTTGAATGTTTTTTTTAATTTTGAAAATGTTATTTTTTCTATAATTAATGAAAAAAGATTAATAAAATAAACTGGCAGCATTTCTTACAAAATAAATGCATAGAAACATGCAGCTACCTTATAAATGCTTGCAGTAAAAATTTCATCCAGATTGATTAATATTTGGCATGAAAAAGTTGGTGTTGAATCAAGAAAAATAAACTTACGGTAAAATGGATTTGAAAGTAAAATGAATATTTATGTAACACATACCTATTAAAATTCTACTCCGCTACATTTCTCTAGTACCTTCAGGGAGCCAACTTCAGAATAAAAATTTACTAGATTTGTAATGAGAAATTCGTAAAAAAGAATTCTTTGATGAAAAAATAATTTTGACAGCTTTTTAAATGCCATGTACCCTTACAGTCTCAATTAAAAAAAAAACATATCTGTAATCAGAATTGAACTAAATCTATTTCGGGTATAAAAATATACGTTCTAAAGAAGTGAAATACCGGTAGTCAATAATTTTTTTTTTTTGGAAAATTTTCATGATTTTCAATGGTCTCCCCTTAAACATGTACTGCATTTGATTATGGGGATAAAATTTCAAGCTAGAGGATAAGTTTCTACACTTAATTTACATAACTTTATCTCCCACTATCATGTGTTGTTCTTCTGAAACGACATTTTAAAAACACCCTGTATAGGACTACTTTTTGGCGATGTGTCAAGAAATTATTCTATTCTGGTTAATTCAGAGAAATAATATACTCATTGTTAATGCTCCATCCAGGCGTCCCCGATACGATCTCCAGTCAGGTCGTGATAGAATTTGTGATAGACAAAACTGACGTTGCAGAGGAATTTCTCGGGACCTCCTCCCCCCCCCCCGTTTCCGTCTATCATCATCCCACCAACATGGGTTTCCGACGTTGATATAGGAAGGGTTTGAGGCTTCGGGTTTGTCAGGTACCCGTCTGAGAGACGGCTGAGGCAGGATGGCCCATCTGTCAGTATCGAATGTCACCCAAGCCACCCATCGAGAAAGAGAAGCCAAGAGAGTTCTCTTAGTATTGCGGCTTACGTCATTTTTCGCTCCTTTCGTATCATTCTCTGTATAGTTCAATAGTTGTTCACCCTCTCGCTGATCTCGAAAGTTGCCTTTCACTGCCTTCCGGGCAGCTGGATTCAGGATCTGTTTCATATTACGTTTTTATTATTACTGTTGAGAAATAATGACGATTCTGTTAATCCACGAGACTTTCTCCATACGAACTGCTAATAGAGATTAAAACCGTGGCTGATAGTTGTAAGGAGTGGAAGTTAAGCTGTCAAGCATTGGACTGCAGATGTTTTTAAGACAGGGCGACAAAATTTAAAATTTCAATGTAGGGTTGGTTTCACCAACAAATGTTAAAAATACACTAACGCCTTGTTAATACAATGTTTTAATTTTAACAACCCTTAAATTGGCAGAACTTCATTTCTCACACTAGTTTATTAAACCGTGTCGGACTGTAATATATATATATATATATATATATATATACAGGGTGTATCAAAAAAAGTGTACAGACTTCAGGCATGGGTTCCTTACACCAAAAGAAGGAAAAAAGTTCATATGAACATATGTCCCATAATCCTTTGTTTCCCCGTTAGGAACTGTTCAACACATTGGTACACTCATAATATGCCAACACACAAAACTCATAACCAATGCTCGAAATGTCCTCCTCTTGCTTCTAGACATGCATGCACTCGTCAAATCATGGACTGTCGCATCCTTTCAAACACTCCGGGATGATGTCGAATGGTTTCGCAGGCTTCCATGACACGTCGATGAAGAGTTTCTTGATCTGGGATGTCTGCTCCATAAACCAATTGTTTAAAGTGCCCCCAAAGATAAAAATCCAAAGGATTGAGGTCGGGAGAACGTGCTGGCCATTGAATGGTCCTCCTCTGCCTATCCATCTGTCATGGTAGACACCAGTCAGTGTATCTCGAACAAGGCGACTAAAATGTGCTGGAGCCCCATCATGCATGAACCACATGTTTTGTCTTATTTTCAGAGGCACATCTTCGTGCAGTAATTCTGGAAGAGTGTTTTGGATGAAGTCCCTGTAGATAGCACCTGTAAGACGTGCTGGTAGAACGTATGGACCTACCAGACAGTCACCTACAATTCCAGGCCACACATTAATCCTAAATTTTGCTGATGTCTAGCCTGAAATACAGCACGAGGATTACGATCTGCCCATACGTGTTCATTGTGGAAATTGATAATTCCATCTCTCCCAAACGTTGCCTCGTCTGTAAACAAAACTGATGAGACAAACAATGGATTGGCTATTTGTGCTAGAAACAGCCTTCTATGAATGAGTGCATAAAGAAATGAAGTTTTGAGGTTGGACCTCGAAGGCCGTTGAACGCAAACTTTTAGTAATAAATGAATAACGGGGAAACAAAGGATTATGGGACATATGTTCATATGAACTTTTTTCCTTCTTTTGGTGTAAGGAACCCATGCCTGAAGTTTGTACACGTATTTATGATACACCCTGTATATATATTTTTTGAACAAAATAATCTGCCCTCAATGAGGGTGACCATAAAGATCCAGAATAAAAGCACGACAGAAATAATTTAGAAAGACAAAAAAGATTAATTACGGGAATTGTTTAGTAAAACATCCAGAGAAATGCAAATCCAAAAGAATCGTCAATGGCCAAAATATAAATGGTAATGCAATATTTGGATTGAATCCTTAAGAATATCCAATAAAATTTTTTGAATTTCAAAAAATTGGAGACTGAGTGGTTTTAAAATATTCCATGTGAACTTAGGAAGAGTGCCACGCGCACCAAACAGAAGACCAGAAACACTCCACTGACTAGTGGGAAGGATATATTTCTCACATAGGTATGGGATGCAGGACTCATAGATGGACTTCTTCTCCTCATCAACGTGTTGTGCCTGCAGGGCATCCCTCTCAAACCGGATTGTAGGATCAAGAATGATTCCCTTAGATTGAGTCCTGTTGATGGCTACAATATCTGCTCATGATTCCCTTAGACTGAGTCCTGTTGATGGCTACAATATCTGCTCTTCTGTTCGAATCTAAGGATGAGACGCAGTGGATTTCCTAGCAATGTCCATATTTTATATTTGTACAGTATTATAGTATTGTGAAATTTAATTTCCTACCAATTTTTTTCTATTATTCTATTAAAATTTTAGCATATAGCCTATTAACCTGTTGTATCCTATAGGATACTTTGTCAATTTAAGGATTAATATTCTTTCGTGCATTTGGGTTTCACCAACAATTATTTAGAGATTAATGTTAACTAGCATTTTTGTTAACATTCGTCGCAGTATGCAGTGGGGAAAAAATAAGACTTTTAAGTGCGCAAAACTCGAAAAAACCAAAATAGCTGATTCTATTGGAAATCAATGTAGAGTTACTGATATTGGGAAATCTTTGTAAGTGGGATTAGTAACCTTTGCTGTGGTCGTGCCAGAGAATCAGTCCCATTCCGAGGCTTATTTGAAGGTTTCGTAACAAGCTGTTTTTTATGGTCAAGGGTTGTTAGCCCTTCGCCCAACCCCCAAGCTGGAGGACCATCCCTCAGCTGTCCGCGACTGCTTATTCAATATATTCACAGCTACCCTCCATATCTGGAGGCCGTTGAGAAGCCTTTATCATCAGTCTGCTGACAAAGAATCTGAAACTTAGAATTTATAAAACAGTTATATTACCGGTTGTTCTTTATGGTTGTGAAACTTGGACTCTGACTTTGAGAGAGGAACATAGGTTAAGGGTGTTTGAGAATAAGGTGCTTAGGAAAATATTTGGGGCTAAGAGGGATGAAGTTACAGGAGAATGCAGAAAGTTACACAACACAGAACTGCACGCATTGTATTCCTCACCTGACATAATTAGAAACATTAAATCCAGACGTTTGAGATGGGCAGGGCATGTAGCACGTATGGACGAATCCAGAAATACATATAGAGTGTTAGTTGGGAGGCAGGAGGGAATAAGACCTTTGGGGAGGCCGAGACTTAGATGGGAGGATAATATTAAAATGGATTTGAGGGAGGTGGGATATGATGATAGAGACTGGATTAATCTTGCTCAGGATAGGGACCAATAGCGGGCTTATGTGAGGGCGGCAATGAACCTTTGGGTTCCTTAAAAGCCATTTGTGAGTGAAGAGGGATGAAGTTACAGGAGAATGGAGAAAGTTACACAACATAGAACTGCACGCATTGTATTCCTCACCTGACATAATTAGAAACATTAAATCCAGACGTTTGAGATGGGCAGGGCATGTAGCACGTATGGGCGAATCCAGAAATACATATAGAGTGTTAGTTGGGAGGCAGGAGGGAAAAAGATCTTTGGGGAGGCCGAGACGTAGATGGAAGGATAATATTAAAATGGATTTGAGGGAGGTGAGATACGATGATAGAGACTGGATTAATCTTGCACAGGATAGGGACCAATGGCGGGCTTATATGAGGGCGGCAATGAACCTCCGGGCTTCTTAAAAGCCAGTAAGTAAGTAATATAAAAATATTGTGGAATGCAAGAAATACAGTGGGAAAATCAAAGCCAAGAATGATGCATTGGTGCGATTACTAACACATTCAATTGCCATGGTTACCACTCTTTAACTGATGCAAATATTACATATCTTCGTTTCATTCTCGCGTTCAGGAATCTTTCGACAAACGATTCTGTTATTTCCTTGCTGGGGTCGTTGGTTCATTCCTCGATCAGGTGCAACGTCCTCGGCACTCCCTGTGGGAGCGGTGTTTCCTTCGCCGGAAGTGTCGCCAAGCGCCTCAAGGCAAGGTGGCAAAGGACACGTGCCCAAACGCAGAGAATATACATTTCCTCGCCTCCAGTACTGAACGCTTAATGAACATACTGCTATTGCTTAGTAGCGTGGTTGTCAGCCAGGTGGATTCAGGTTCCAGTCCGGGAAAGTTGCTGGACATGTCTCCCACACTACAGTGGAGTAATTGCCAATCTGAACACCAGAAGGCCTAGTTCAAAATATCGGTTAATTGAAACGGGGGAAAGAAAAGCTTAGGCAACCTCACCAGATTATTTTCCTTTTTCTTTTTTAATTAAGGAAAACATTAAAAAATGAAAAGAGCGCCATATGATATTCAATTACAATATAATACAATCTGTGTGGATATGTTGATCATTCAAAGTTAGGCCTATGTGGCGATCCACAGACATAACTAACTGGCTTTTCCACATGATAGTATAAATTCTTTCACGTGTCAGGGACATTGACAGCTTGATATATCTACCAATAGACATATCTACAAACTTCATTGTGACATCGTTAGCTGGAATAGGGTGTGACGAAACCACGTGATCAATTGTTTCTGGTGTTCTTGACATCTATAGGCATACACATTCTGTACTGTCGTGACCTCTGTTTGATCTTCAGCGGCAGTTATATGAAAGGCACTCTTTACTTCTGGTTGTATTCTGTTCTCTTGAGTATTGTCAGACTAAATTATTTGCTACAGCTTCTTAAAAGTTAATTTAGGAAAATTTAGTGGCACTCTGTATTCATATGCTGATGAAACAATTGCAATTTTAGCTGTTCAATTTGGGCTAGTGAATACGAAAATGCTAACAGTGGTATATATTTATTTAAAAACTAGCCGTACCCTGTTAGAAATAAATATAAAGTAATTACATAATTAAAATAGGACGTTTGATCCAGGGAACATTCGTGTTTGATAGAAGGATAAATCGTTTAATATGTTACTTCATTTAAATTGCATCCAAATAATTAAAATGCGATCATTTTGGTCCAGAAAGCACTCATTTGGTGCAATGACAATTCCTTTAACATGATTCTTAATTGTTATTACATGCAACCATAGTTTAATGAACATTGACATCATTTAGATTTAATGTGTATACTTTATTTTACTTGCTATATGTTTCCATTGAATTATGGTAATAACTTAATTTTAACCCTTGTTTTCTACGTATTCAGTAAATGGCGTTTGGCCCACAATGGTTCTGAACCCTTCAAATAACTTAAATTATATTATATTATATTATATTATATTATATTATATTATATTATATTATATTATATTATATTATATTATATTATATCATATTATATTATATTATATTATATTATATTATATTATATTATATTATATTATATTATATTATATTATATTATATTATATTATATTACATCACATTACATTATTATATTAGAAGTTACTGTAATAACATTATAGTATTATGTCATCTACAGAAACTACACTTTCCAATGGTGAAATAATAATTAATTATACAAATCGGTTAATTTAGCTTCCGATATTACTTCATACAAACACAGAAACATTCTCTGTAGGCTATCTTTCATAGCTTTCGATTGTTGTTGTCTAAGGCCCCTTATAGACCAAGTCATTTGTTTTTTATTTCGTTACACGGCCTTAGATGGCAGTTATTTTAATTTTAAAACTCATTTATCTCATTAAATATCAGTCCTATCAAAATTTTTCAAAGAATAAAACTTATCGGAAATTATTTTTAAAGGAACGTTTGTTATGTAACATTTTTCACAAAAATCAATAATACGCGAGATATTTCGATTTATTTAATTCAGGTCCCCTTATAACCCCCCTTTTAAATAATGTATTTTGAATGCCATATAGCCTAAAATCTAAGATACAACGAACTTAATTTAGATTCCAATTTTCATCGAAATCCGTTCAGCCATTATCGCGTGAAAAGGTAACAAACATACAGACAGACAGGCAGACAGACAGACATACAAACAAAAATTAAAAAAAAGCGATTTTCGGTTTCAGGGTGGTTAATTATATATGTTAGGACCAATTATTTTTGGAAAATCGAAAATTGCCAGAAAAATTTCGGCTGCAGATTTATTATTAGTTTAGATGGCTGGATAGAAATTGTATTTCAATAAATGCTTCCAAGACTACTTTGATACCATTTGCCTTAAGTGCCAGTTCTTTATAACAATTAAAATTTCGTGATAAATTAAATGTAACGAATTTAGAGCCCAGATGTTTGGAAAAATGCCTTTTTTACTGGGTGGAAGTAAACCATTATTTGCATGGATATAAATGTGATTTTGAGTAAATCAAAGTGATAGGACCAATTTTCATTTTGCCTATTTGCCTTTTTAAGGTGTTTCTTACTAATAAAAGCCCTTTTTGTCATTTTAAAGCAATATTTCTTGTTTATCTGCAATTTTCTAATTAACTGCAATATAATGTGTATGAAATTTAAATATTTGAAACAATGTCTAACTTTACTAACAATAGTAAATAAAAGTAATGTATTTCGGTGCTTAATCTGCTAATAATCGTGCTTTAATAGTATTGGCGTAATATGAATAATGATCGACAATCCACAGTTACAAATATAATATTTTCATGTCTTCACGATAACAACAATCAGCTTTATAATTTTAAATATTAAGCTCGTTCTCATAGAAGTTGTCACGTAGCATTTCCAATTGTTTGCTTTCATATTTTCAAATCTTACTGTTACAATTTTGTGCTACACGTGTTTATTATTGTAGGAGAAAGAAATTTGAATGAGGAACAGTCAGTTAATTTCGGGTGACAGAAGGTATAAGATCGGTTAGCTAGAATGCCTAAATTCAGTAAACCATTGAAAAGTAAACTTCATGCTTACGTTAGTGAATTTGGTGCCCGTGTGTTTTCAACCGTTGGAACAGTTTTGTTATATTATAAGGTTTGTAAAAAGACAGTTAAGCACGAAAAAAAAGTATTTTATAAGTCAATATGTATCACCTACGAAGTAAAAATGTGAGTTATGTTTATATAATTTAAATTTATTGCTAAAATATATTATGCCTTTCTAAAATTTATAATGCATTTTTTAAAGGTCATGGTGCCCTTTTTTTTATTAGTTTTTATTGCCTTTTTTGCCTGCATATTTTAACTGTTATAAATACCTAAACATCCGGGCTCTAGTAGACTAATAATAATAATGCTGAAGAAGTCTATTCAAGTCAAATGCTTAGGAATTATAATTGATCAGTATTTAAGGTAGGATAAACATGTTTCTACTATACGTAACAGAGTTCGTGAAACAATTTATGAGTTTGTTATTCTTCTTTCGTACATCCCTACAAATATTCTGCGATTAGTTTATGTAGTAGTAGTTTGTTCTTTTATTTTGCCTAGCAGAGTTAAGGCCATAAGGCTTCTCTTCCACTCAACCAGGTTTGAATAACATACATGAAATACATAAATAGAATACAAAACAACAACACAAAAGAAGATACCTTAAAGATTACATAAAGTAGAAAATTACAAATAATCAAAATCAATTACATAATATAAGGAGAATATAGGCTATATTATAATTTATAAGACTGCTAGAAATAAGCTCGATGATAATTAAAATGGACTTGAGAGAGGTGGAAATGATGGTAGAAACTGGATTAATCTCTCTCAGGATAGGTACCGATGGAGGGCTTATGTGAGGGCTGCAATGAATCTCTGGGTACTTTAAAAGTTATTTGTAAATAAGTATGTAGCAATAAAATTACAATACTTTCTTAGAATTTAAATTGAATTGGCCTATTACTTCGTCCTTCAGATCGCTTTATGGACTATCTTACTACGTTCTTAACAAATCTCACGAAAAAAGGAAACAAACGAGTGTGGTAGTTGGAATGCATCGCATGCCACTAACTGGTCTTTGAACCAGTTAACAAGAAGCGGACAAAAAGTTGCCAAAGCGAGATGAAAGCGGCAGAATCCTCAACAATCACCAAATATTCACTACGATTTGATTTCTTCAAGGTTGCAGAGAAAGCCGTCCGCCCCTGCTAAAGACTCCAATGTGGAGAGTGGGACGGGCAAAACGTAGAGCTGGGAAAGGGAGTCCAGATTTTTCTCTTTTCTCCAAGCAAATGGCCACTGACTCCTTGCAAATTTTTTTTCTTCGTCTTCTCCATCAGTTGACAAACGTCGCATGTTTCACCCTACCAGAATCAATATAATAAAATGTAACTACCTAGGGGGCAGCACTCCCAGAACGAGTTTTTCATGAAACACTCCTGTCGCTTTGGCATTTCGTCGTACTCCGTGCATGCCAACGATCCAGAGCGATGCACAAGTGTGACACACAGCTACTAGAACTGCAGTCAGCCAGGCAAGGAGAGGAAAATAATGCAGAGGAAGGTGTAAACGTAAGAAATAAGTTTAGGGAAAGAAATAGGGAAAAACTCAAAGAATAACTTAAAATAGAAAAAGGTGAAAGAAATAAATAGGTAATACAAGAATGAATTGATTGATTATAATGAAGACAAGGAAAGAAAAAAGCAAGAAGAATGAATTAAATATGAATAAAAAAGAGAGAAATAATTAATAAGAAAGAGAATGAAGATAAAATAAAATTAATAAGAGCGTCAATGAGTGAATGAAGGTAAAATAAAATGAAAGAATTAATTAATTAATTAATGGAGGAAAGAATAAATGAATGACTAGGAGAAAGAATGGATGGATGGATGAATAGATGGATGGATGGATGGATTGATGCATGCATGGATGGATACATAGGTTAAGGGTGTTTGAGAATAAGGTGCTTAGGAAAATATTTGGGGCTAAGCGGGATGAAGTTACACAACGCAGAACTGCACGCATTGTATTCTTCACCTGACATAATTAGGAACATTAAATCCAGACGTTTGAGATGGGCAGGGTATGTAGCACGTATGGGCGAATCAAGAAATGCATATAGAGTGTTAGTTGGGAGACCGGAGGTAAAAAGACCTTTGGGGAGGCCGAGAAGTAGATGGGAGGATAATATTAAAATGGATTTGAGGGAGGTGGGATATGATGATAGAGATTGGATTAATCTTGCACAGGATAGGGACTGATGGCGGGCTTATGTGAGGGCGGCAATGAACCTTCGGGTTCCTTAAAAGCCATTTGTAAGTAAGTACGTAAGTAAGTATGCATGGATGGATGGTTGAATGGATGGATGCATAAGTGGTTGGATGGATGTATAGACGGATGAATGCATGGATGGATTAATGGATGCATGCATGGATGGATGGATGGGTTGATGGATCGATGCATGAATGGTTGGATGATTGGATGCATGGATGGTTGAATGGATAGATGGATGGATGCATGGATAGATTGATGGATGGATGGTTTGTTGGATGGATTGGTTGATGAATGGATGCATGGATGGTTGGATGGATTGATGGATGGATGCATGGGTGGATGGATTGATGGATGGATGGTTGGATTGATGGATGATTGGGTTGATGGATGGATGAATGGTTGGATAGATGAATGTATGTTTGGATGGATTGATGGATGGATGGATGGATAGATGGATGAATGGTTTGATCGATGGATGGTTGGATGGATGGATGGGTTGATGAATGGATGGTTGGATGGATGGATGGATGGATGCATGGATGGATTGATGGATGCATGGGTGGATTGATGGATGGATTGATGGATGCATGGATGGATGATTGGGTTGATGGATGGATGGATGGATGGTTGGGTTGATGGATGGATGGATGGATGGTTGGATAGATGAATGTATGGTTGGATGGATTGATGGATGGTTGGATGGATAGATGGATGAATGGTTTGATCGATGGATGGTTGGATGGATGGATGGATGATTGGATAGATGGATGGATTGTTGTGTGAATGGTTTGATGGATGGATGGATGGATGGATGGATGGATGGTTGGATGGATGTATGCATGGATGAATGGATGGATGGATAGATGGATGAATGGATGGTTGTGTGCATGGATGAATGGATGGATGGATGGTTGGATAGATGGATTGATGGATGGATGGTTGGATAGATGGATGGATGGATGGATGGTTGGATTGATGGATTGATAGATTGATAGATGCATGGATGGATGGGAGGATGGTTGGATGGATTGATGGATGGATGATGTGATAATAAAGAGGAGCAGAGAGCCATGAAAACGAAAAATATTAAGTAGCAAGAAGAAGAGAGACTGATGAAAAATGACATACCAATAAAAATTAGAGCAGAAAGAAAGAAACAAAGAAAGAAATAAATAAAAAGAAAGAAATAATAAATATTAAAGACTTCCAGGTCAGTGGTGATTATTATTATTATTATTATTATTATTATCATTATTATTATCATTATTATTATTATTATGCATGTGGGCTTGTATCAGAGAAAGTCGCGTCCAGGAAGTAGGCACTTTTTCAGAGCACTTCGTCTTGGCATTCCACCATTGCTCCATATCGTCATGTAGGCGCATGTGTAGCCTCATTGCTCAGAATGCTCGCACTTTCACTGCATGTAGAGAGTGCGTTGCGCACTGCACGCACGTTCGCATATTTGGCTGCGTTCGCCGACCTACTTTCAGTTGACGTGATGAGCGGGGTTACCTGCAAGTCGGCTCAGCGCCAGATGTCATCGCATGGCCGCTGTTCCTGCTTGCTTCACTACTCCTCTTTTAATCTGTGTGAATCCCACACCTCGCTATAGGCCTTTCTTCCATGATTTGCTTGGTGTTCTAATCACGTTTAATTCCTGATGCTATATCTCCTTTGTTTATTTAATTTCGTATTTTTAGTGAAACTTCTATGTTGGAGCTATAAGAGAGAAAAACTGTAACGTTTTGACATGAAAGGTTTACTCTGATGTCACTCGTGTTACCATGGAAACGGAAGTGTGTTTTTCCACGCAGTTCGTCTCGCTACATAGTGTGTTAAATGTGCCTCAAGGCTTCACACACACACAATATAGTATATATATATATATATATATATATATATATATATATATATATATATATATATATATATATATATATATATATATATAAGGGACAATCAATAAGTTTCTGGACTGCCCTGAATTTAGGCAACACAGAGAACATAGGAAACAGAGTATACCTACAACTAAAGAAACGCCTGGAATCTATACTAAATGCGTCACTTAAAAGGCAGAGAAGAAGACTAGTCATAAGGCGTATATGGAGAGATGCCAGGAAAATCACAATAGGTCCTTGACACGTTACACAAAATCACGTGTAGAAGCTCAGTTCTTAAAGATAATCTGACTCTGATAGACTGACTGAACAGGTACGGAAGCAATGATCTTCAGTGACACGCACATGTATATTTAGCGGTACAATAAATAAATTTATTTATTTATTTATTTATTTTATTTTGCTAATAATTGTAACATAAAATATAATATTATACAGTACAGAAAAACTTCAGCTCGCCCCTGAAAGAGTAGAACTCGTGCTCAGGGGCGGATTCCTGAATTGAAATTAAGAAGTATATAATACAATTTCTCTTATGTCTACTAAGAATACATAAATTTAAATTTACAATTTTTCAATTTTTATAAAATCCATACTTAACTTTTTTAATTTAATAATAGAATTATTAGAATTGACAAGATTAGGATATTTAAATATAAATTTGTTATATATTCTTGGGTCTAAATTACTACTATGATTAAATACTGTAGCAGTGTTGCATTTTGGTTCAAACAGTCTTAAAGAATTCACAACTTTTATTTCATAATACAATTCATAATTATTTAGATTTTTATGTATGAATTTTATTAATACAATATAATAAATTTGTCTTATGTTAAGAACATTAAAGTAAAAAAAAAAAAAACGACTTTTGAGATGGAAAATCAATAAGTTTATGAAGACATATTATTTTAATTATTTTCTTCTGTAAAAATTAAAGTGGATTAAAATTGGATTTAAATAAGCTACCCCATCCTATAGGTCTAATTCTATACATAATTACTTATTGAAATAAACTTAAGTATATTGTGCGTAATAAATTTATTGACAAGTAATTCCTCAATAAAACAAAATAATATACTATTTTACGTAATTTATTACAAAGGTAATTAATGTGTTAATACAAATGTAGTTCGAGTGCATTTTATATAATACAGTATATGCACGATCTTAGATTCTCAAAGTTTTTATTATAAAGATCGTCAGACTTATCAATTCACAAATGTGATGAACACGAAGATACTGTTTATTACATAAAATATTAACGTTTACGGTTCCACTGAAACATCATCAGATCATTAAGCAGACCTGCAGAGTACATTTATGTTACAGACAAACAGTGTAGCTATACAGGGTGATTCACGAGGATTTACCGTCCCTTACGGAGCTTATTTCCGAAGACATTCTGAGCAAAAACTGTCATATAAACATTTGTCCTAATTTCAGTATTTTCGGAGTTACACTAATTTGAAATTGTTTGTAAAATACCTTTATTCTTGAATTTTAAGGGTAAAAGAATATTACAGAGAAAGAATGAATTATTCAGAAGTATCATTTCTCTAATTAGCTAGCATTCTGAAGCTAAAAATGTGTTGTGAATTCCATAGCTGCTTCGTACAGATTTTTTTTCGAGTTTTAACTATAAAATTACATTTTCTTACGCATTTATCACAACAATTGTTACAAATCACGCCACTCTTGTAAATTCTTTAAGACTGTACATTAGGATGCATAATTAAACTGCAAAGAATCAATTTCCTAAAGTCGTATGATTTGTAACAATTTTTGTGATAAGTGCGTAAGAATGATATCATTTTTAGTTACAAATTGAAAACCAAAATTTGTACAAAGCAATTAACAACATATTTTCAGCTTCAGAACACTAGCCAATTAAATAAATGATATTTCTAAATAGATCATTCTCTATTTGTAATATTTTTAACCCTTAAAACTAAAGACAAATGGTATTTTACTAACAACTTCAAATCAGTGTAATTCTGAAAATATTGAGATTAGGACACTTGTATATATGACATTTTTTGCTCAGAATGTCTTCGGAAATAAGCTCCGTAAGTGACGGTAAATCCTCGTGAATTACCCTGTATATGAAGCAGAACAGAATACATAATGGAAAACAAGAGTACATGTAAAACCACAAGTTAAAAGGGGGTTAAAATAAGTTGAACATTAACAATAAAATGGGAATAAAATTACGTATTAAAGAAATGATTAATCATTGTAATCCATATGAGAGAGAAATTGTGAGTAAAGCAACAGCATTATACACCTGTGGAGTAACGGTTAGCGTGACTGGCCGCGAAACCAGGTGGCCCGGGTTTGATTCCCGGTTGGGGAAAGATACCTGGTTAAGGTTTTATCCGGGGTTTTCCCTCAGCCCAATATGAGCAAATGGTGGGTAATTATCGGTGTTGGACCCGCGGACTCCTTTCACCGGCATTATCACCTTCATCTCATTCAGACGCTAAATAACCTAAGATGTTGATAAAGCGTCGTAAAATAACCTACTAAAAAAAAAAAGCAACAGGAACAACTGCAGCTATCTCCGCAGCAGTAACAATTTACACGTTCACCACAGAAGTCTGTGAAACAGTGTGCACGTGAAACCAGAGTCTGTCAATGAAGTGTACAGCGAATTTTGACGACTGCAAAGTGGAAGGTGTACATTCCAAGACTGCTGCATGCAACGAATGAGGACGACCCTGATCGATGAATTGAGTACTGAGTGGTTTGAAAACATGGTGCGCGAGGATGAAGAGTTTGCAGGGTACATTGTCTGGTCTGACGAGGCACAATTCAAACTTAATGGTACTGGATCCTAGAAAATCCTTACATCTTTCAGGACAGTACTCAATTCGTCGTTTAGAGTCGCCATTCCCCGAAAATGACGATATTATCTGAATCTGTTCAAAAGTTATTGATGAACAAACAGTGTATACATTTTTGGGCCACTCTGTAGATTAACGTTCGTTGCTGTGTGCCAAAGACTCGAACTCTTCGTTTTCGGACCGAGGATCGTGGACCGCAACGTGACGTAGATCCAATGTGTGTGCCAGGTTTGGTCGAAATCAGGCGACA